>NW_006922064.1:1362159-1377499 GCF_000298275.1 Orycteropus afer afer
TAATTGGTTTCCCTTTTCTTTGTTGAAGAGGGTCTGTGCAATCCTTCTGCCTAGTCCGCCATCTTGCCCCGTCTCTGTACATAATGATTTTTGTGACTCAAGTATCTTGGGGAAGACTGGCAGATTCCCGAGCCATCTCTAGTGTCCAGTAGCCCTTCTCAGACTGCATGTCAGTATTTTAGTCTAAATCCTTGAGGTTTGTGTGCCTAATAGGACAGGAGGGGGAAGGGAGAGGTGAGTGGAAGGAAGCAAAAGGGCATGAGGGGTGGCTACAATCTGAGCAACGCCCAAGAAGCAAGGACTAGTGTTAGGAGTGTTAGGCCAAATATTTTACACATGACCTTTTGTATTATATTCAGAAAGTAATGGTTAAACCACAATGTTCTTTTATTTCCTCTAAAACTGTTGCATGTAGGAGAACTGACTTGACATCAGCTGCTGACATTTTAGGTTTTTATTTGAAGTGATGAAGCTTAATGAAAATTCAGCACATAAGTTTGATGTTCCCATTCAATTATAGATTAAAACACACGGGAAGAGACCTTGTATACCTGCTTCATTTGTCCAGCCCTGAAGGTTTCCTGTGACGGTCATTGTGGGTGTTTTTATTGCTTTAATTTCCTGACAGCTAAACTCAGGACCCTTCCAGAAGAAGTCATAGGATGAGGTATTTATACCCCAAGGTAGATGGTAGTATGCAGCATAGAGCATGTTCTCAAGCTGCTTCTGGCTGACTGGGACTTGTGGACATTCATCTGAACCCTGGCCAAAAGCTGCTGTGGGAGGGCCCCCAGCATGGGATTTGTACCATATCCATAGTTTTCATAGCTATGTATAGTAGTAGAGCATGCAGATTTTTTTTCCCCTTCAATAATTAATGGTCACACTGAGGCTGAGCAAATATATTTGAAGTCTTAGTTTCTGGAAAAGAATGAGTAGATCAGCCTTTAATAAAGAAGAGATACAGGCGAACATAACCTTTGAGGGCAGAATTTCAGCTCCTCCAACATAATGGTTTTTGGAAGTGTGTGTGTGTGTGTGTGTGTGTGTGTGTGTGTGTGTGTGTGTGTGTTGGCTTCCAGAGAGTTGCTTTGTAGTCTAGTAATAGAATGTAAAATCCAGGTTACATCATTTTACCATATCATACCTGAGAGGATACCTGCATGACATTCACATTACCTTAATCCATAAAATAATTATGATGTTAGTTTCAAGAAGAATATAATAAGCAACTGAAAACTAAAAAGATGTCTCAGTGTCCTTGCCCTATATTGGAAACAGAGGGTATTGTTGGCAGAGAGAGAGATGTGATCTCAGTCACTAACTTGGGTGTTGCAGTTCATATTATAGATAATTACTTAACTCTGTTAGAAGCATAAGATAGGTATAAGTATTCATATTTGTGGTATTTTATAGTTGAGTAATGGAGTCCCTGCATGGCACAAATGGTTAAGCCCTGGGCTACTAACTGAAAGGTTGGTGGTTCAAACCCACCCAGAGACGTTCAGAAGAAAGGCCTAGAGAACTGCTTGCAAAAGATCACAGCCTTGAAAAGCTTATGGAACAGTTCCAACATGCACACCTGGGTTGCCATGAGCTGGAACTACTCATCGGCAGCTAACAACAATAGTTAAATAAAAAGAATTACTTCACAGATACGTGGATGGGCTTTGAACTCCAAGAGCAAATGAAATTAATTGTTGGATGACATATATAAAAGGTATTAGTCTAAGGAGACACTGTATAGAGTTAAGGAGAGGCATATGAGCCCAAAGAATAATTAATTTGCTGAACATCTTACAAGTTTCCCTAAACGAATCACAAGTGTCACCTCATCAGGTTGTGTTTGATTCCAAACTATGACCGTTTTAACAATGTGACAGGGAATTTCTGCAGTGGCTAAATTGTTACCTGAATTGAACTACCTGATTCCAGAATAGATAAGTACATGTCAATAGCTAGTTTAAAAAGTAGGCATGAAAATAACTATAAAGTTCAAGTTCAGATATATTTTAAATATTCAGTAGAATAGAGTATTGCTTTGTTTGTAATTTGTATTTTAGCATTTTATTTTTCTATAAAAGAATATAATTATTACTAAAATTATTATGTCTATAGGGATAAAGCTGTTTATATATATCAGATGCCTATCTTCTTTGTTTGGGAGCTCTGGTAGCATAGTGGCTACGACACTTGCCTGCTAACCAGACGGCTGGCGGTTCAAACCCACCAGCCACTCCTCGGAAGGAAGGTTGGGCAATCCTACTTCCGTAGTGATACTGCCTCGGAAACCCAAGGAGGGGTCGCTATGAGTCGGGGCCGACTCAACGGCACATAACAACAACAACATCTTCTTTGTTTAGTGTTTGCTTCTATTTGTCTGCTACAGCTAGGCCCTTACTATATTCTTGAATTTAACCATAATTCCCCATGAAAGGGGTGGGTGGAATGTAAATAAATTGATCCTAATCACTTTCATGCAAATAAACTCACCACCTTACTCTTACTCTTACTCTTCTTTATGCTATTTTTGCTATATTTTCCAATAGGGGAAGGAAGATGTCTGAGAGAAACTACTATGAGTATAGTCTAATTTTCTGGAACACAATACCTTCCATATATAATAAACTTTTAATCAGCTAGAGTTTTGTTTTTCCTATGCTTGTTGTAGTCTACTTTTATGAAACATGCAGATTATAAGAAAATAAACTGATAAAGTGATTTCTATGACATCAGGTCATTGACTATTCATATAAATCTGCATAATCTCATGCCCAGGGAGTGAGAGGGTTGGGAGGCTAGCCCATGCCCCATCTGAGTGAGAGAAAATTTCACAGGCTGTGTGCCAAGTTTGTCTGCATATACACATTCACAAGAGGCTGAAAATTCACTTAGTTTTCCAAACCAGTGTTTTGTGTTCTTGAGGAAAATACACTGGCTGAATTGTTAGAAAAGGGTTACTCAGGGACGCTAGATGTTCTTTCAGAAGCAAAGTAGTGAGACAGCATCTACAGAGAAAAATCCTGCCAAATGGAGCTCTGGTGGCATAGTGCTTAAGGCATTTGACTGTTACCTAGAAGGCTGGTGGTTCAAACCCACCAGTCACTCCTCGGAAGGAAGCTTGGACAATCTACTTCCATAGGCATACCACCTTGGAAACCCAGGGAGGGGTTGCTATCCAGCAGTGAGTTTGGTTTTTTTTTTTTTTTTTTGGTTTGAGCAAGTGGCAGGCATCATAGGTCCCCAGAAGGTATCTCGTTGCTCCATCTAGCTTCCTCAGTAACGGTCCTAGGAGCAGAGGACATTGGAGTAAAGGTAGCCTTCTGTTGCGTCATTACACAGCCCATTGAAACCAGGTCACTTAGGCTTTCATGAGATCCCAAAACAAAAAAGGGAATGTGTTGCTTTCAGGAAACATTAGACTAGAAGTCACTGTCAAAAAGGGCAGAAACAAGTACAAATAGAGTTTAGTAATTAAATACTTAAAGGTATCTATGTATTAAATTGCTCTACCAGGAGAGGGGTCTAGGGTGCTTTTATGGAGAATTATCTGTCTCTACTCCATCGAACTGCTTAGAGGCCTGACCTGGGTCCACCTTCTTTGCAGATGAGGCTGTAGGATTTCAGAAAGGCTTAGACCCAAGACCCAAAGCTAAACCGAGCATCACATTTCATAAAGGTTCTCTAACCTGTGGATAGATATACAGACTAAGAATTAATCCAGGGTAAACAGTTTTCACCAGACACAGATCTTCATTCCCAGGACAATGCTAGAGCCAAGCTGGCCTTCCAGGGAGAGCGTGGGAACAGGAATCACACTTTTCAGGGTGCGTTCTCCTTTGTGTCTAGCTTATTTTCAACTTGATGGGTCTGCAGTCCTCTCACAAGGCTAAAATAAGTTGATGTTAATTTATACCCAGATTTTGAATTTTCACATTGTTAGCTTGTAGCATTAAATAATATAGACAATTTATTGTAGATTCTCAAAATTAATAATGTAGGTTATGTTCTAATTAACTGAGGTCATTCAAGGATAACGTCTATCCCAAATATGAAGAAGCCAGGTAAACAATTAGAAGTTTATGGTTGACTTCAGATTTTAAGTTAATTCCAAAATACTTTATATTCTGAGAGGCTTTAAACTTTTTTGACACTTGTGAACATATATTCAGTAGAGCCATGCTCATAAGCACATTTGGAAATCTGATGCTACAGTTAAGGGTGACTTCAGAAAAGCACAGTGTTTTCCAAATTGTTGATTTTTTGCTAGGATATGGGGAGTCCCTGGGTAGCACAAGTTGATAAACATTCGACTACTAGCTGAAAGGTTAGTGGTTCAAATCCACCCAGAGGTGAATTGTGCTTGTAGGTGATGGTCAAAAGTACAGACTTTAGCTGGAGTTTATCTTCTAGCTCTACTCTGTCCAAACTGGTGACTTTGGAAAGGTTGTTTAACCTAATCGTGCCTCAATTTCTTCACCCTGTAATATGGAGCTAGTAGTAACACCTATCCACAGTTGTGGTGAAGTTAAATGAGCTAATAACTGTAAAGTACATAGACACAGTCTGGCACACAGTAAGCATGTTGAGTAAATGTTATTATTATTGTTAGTAGTGTGATAATCATAGATGGTATTAGGAATGTACAACAGTTGTAGGAGTTACAATGGGAATTGTACACCCTTGGTTGAATTCTCTCCTTTTCCTCTGACAGGAAAATGGCAGATGCACGACAGTGGCCTCCTGAACATCACCAAGGTGTCTTTTTCAGACCGAGGTAAATACACGTGCGTCGCTTCTAACATCTATGGCACTGTGAATAATACAGTGACACTGAGAGTCATCTTTACCTCCGGAGACATGGGCGTCTACTACATGGTCGTCTGCCTTGTGGCCTTCACCATTGTCATGGTCCTCAACATCACCCGTCTGTGCATGATGAGTAGCCACCTAAAGAAGACTGAGAAAGCCATTAATGAGTTCTTTAGGACAGAAGGTGCAGAGAAGCTGCAAAAGGCATTTGAGATCGCCAAGCGAATCCCCATTATCACCTCAGCCAAAACTTTAGAGCTTGCCAAAGTCACTCAGTTCAAAACTATGGAATTTGCCCGCTATATTGAAGAGCTGGCCAGGAGTGTGCCTCTGCCTCCTCTCATTATGAACTGCAGGACGATCATGGAGGAAATTATGGAAGTGGTTGGGCTGGAGGAGCAAGGGCAGAATTTTGTGAGGCATACTCCAGAAGGCCAGGAGGCCCCTGACAGGGATGAGGTTTACATAATCCCAAACTCTCTGAAGCAAAGCGACTCTCTCACCGCTGACTCAGACACCTCGTCCCTACACGAACAGCCTCAGCAGATTGCTATCAAGGTGTCTGTCCACCCACAATCCAAAAAAGATCACATGGAAGACCAAGAGGGTGTGCACTTTGAAGTCAAAGATGAAGAGGAGACTGAACCATCAGCTGAACATTCCCCAGAAACTGCAGAACCTTCCACAGATATAACATCCACAGAGCTAACATCTGAGGAATCGACACCTGTTGAGATATCAGATAGAGTACTGCTACCAGCTCACTCGGAAACTACAGAGCCAGTGGTGGGACATGACAAAAACACCTGCATTATTTATGAAAGCCATGTCTAATCTCAACTCTGAAAAGCTATGCATATCAAGAAAATCAGGGGCTGCTCCTTATAATAACAGATGTAGTACGCACTTGCCGCTAAGCCTTACCAGGAGACTCTCATCCCTTAGGTAGCAGTGATGCCACTTTAAAAGGGGAAACACCTGTGTGGAGTTTACATGACTGAAATTTCCCCAGTAGAGAAGGATGTGAGCAACATCAGAGTACAGGATTGATAATGCTGACAGGTGTCTGTTCATATGACACAAATCTTAGAGGCTGTTCTCTGCAAAATTCCTTAATTGGCAATGGCCTTTTGGCAAAGAGTACACTATAAGATATTCTGAGTTCAAGAGCCCTGTTCAATGCACACTGCATTGCTTTTCCTTTTAAAAAATGATAAGTCTCCTACAATAGCAAATGCACGTTTATGGGTTTGCTGCACTTTCTTCTCAGTTTTAATTACTTTCACTGTCCCCTCATATTGGAGTAGTTGTTATTATATTAATATTAATTGCTCTTTCTGGTTTAGTCATTTCTGTTATTTTTGTCCTTATTTTCCCTAGAACATTTACCTCAGAGGCTTTGGTATCAGTCACCAGTACCAGGGTCAATATCTACAAGTCATCTATAATGTTCCAAAATAGTTATTAGGCTCATTAATTTTTTTTGTTTCCAGGCCTATTTTCATACATTTTTTCTGTTTTGTTTTGTTTCCAATGAAGCTGCTATTGTGAAACTCAGAATTTTTTTTCTTTTGCCCAGAAAATAGCACTTTAATAGCCAAATAAAAATGTGTTTACTTGTCCAATTCTGGGAACCTTTTGGTGAGCTCAACTGAGGTGTAGTGGCCTGTTGTAAAAGGTTATATATACCCATATTACCCATGAAAATGACTATTTACATTTAAGTAACATCATCTTCCAAACAAAGACTGATTCCTTATCTGAAAAATGTATTGATTCTAAAGACAGAGGCGATTGATGAGTTCCTGTAAGTTATACAATATTGGTTTCCCAGAATGGCTCGCAGGGACCATATGCCTTTGAGTGACTCAGACACTTGAGTTGGGGCAGCAGATAGAAGCATCTATAAAGTCGCATAACCAGATCCTCTTTTGTGAACTGCAAAGCTTACTTGAGAGCTCTGGTAGCATAGTGCCTGAGGCACTTGACTGCTAACCGGAAGGCTGGTGGTTCAAACCTACCAGCCACTCCTTGGAAGGAAGGTTGGGCAATCTACTTCCATAGTGATGCCACCTTGGAAACCCAAGGAGGGGTCACTATGAGTCAGATCCAACTCCAAGGGGAGAGGGAAGGGTCAAAGTAATGGCATAGGGAACTGTTCATCAAATTTCATGCCAAAATCAGTGAAATACTATTTGGCTCCTCATAAAAGCAGTTATATGCGAGACAGCAAGATGTTACAGGAAGAAGACAAAACTAATCATCCAGAGGCTTAATACCTTAACCAACTGTGCCAATAATCAGCTGCCTGGCTTTGGGCAAGTCTAGGTCTTAGTTTTCTCATCTGTAAGAGGAAGCAGACTAGGTGAGCACTGAGCACCATTTAAATGGTCTCGCTCTCTCACAGAACCAAACTGATATATCATCCTTGCTCTTTTTTTTTGCAATTACTTTAAACACACTCATATCTGGGTTCACCTAACATTTTCATGCTTATTAAAATAGAAAACATCAATTTCAAAATATCATAGCTTTTTGAACAAGGCATAGGTTATCCCCTACAAAAAAAACCCAACAAACATTAGGACCACTTCCACAGTTTTGAGGATTTAATGATGGTGGGCATGAGTGACAGCTCATTTTCACTTATGTGTAGAAGCTACAATAACCTTAAAGTAGTACTAAGAGTCGTGGCCACAGGAAGTGATGGTTTATGATTACTTAGGTTACATAGGGCACTTTGGTAGAGATGTATAGTCTTCACTCAGTCATTATTTGGGTAAATAACCTTGGAGGACTCCCTTTATTCTTCCTCATGTGTAATGTTTGTATCTGGAAAATATGCAGATTGTGCTTGATGGGCCACATGATCCTATTTAGCTCCAACATTTAGAGTTTTATGAAAAGCTTGTAATGTCCCACCATGGCCTCTATTGCATGAGACAGGCACTTCTGGGAACAAAAATGGGTGCAAGACTGGATGTGTTTGTTGTCCAAATGTTACAGCAAATGTATCTTATTCTGTAACTTAGGGGACTGGGCTTTTCTTTAGAGATGACCTTAATGGGTTTCCTTATTTATAGATAACTGGTATGACAGGCAATGTGACAGACATGGAGATTGATTAGACTTTTCTGGACAGGGAATGAACTGGTGACATCAGAAGTGTCTTAGATGGTCACATAAAGAAATTAGTCATGAGCAATCAAGAGAAAGTACTACTCCTCCTTGGGTCCTCTAGACTAGGATTGCATGTATGTGAGGCAGAAAGTTTTATCACCAGCTCTTAGAAGTTTTTTCCAATTGTGATGGAGGTCAGCAAATTCCCCCTGTGGATCTATGTGCACAGTGACATAGCAGCAACAGGGACTTAAAAGGCCCATTTTGTGATACTGTGTGTACTTTTTCCCATTCTATTAGTTCTCCTTCCACCCAAACCTGTGTGCAGAGTATGCAGAAGAGAAGTAAATATAGGCATTCGTTTTATCCAGATATTGATTAGGGAGAGATACTAAGCTAAAATGAGCATATTTTTTTATGAAGCAGGAGCAGAAATACATGACCAAAGAATGTTTCCAGAGGTTGGGGTGGAATGAGGGGGACACATAAATTTTCACAAGGTTCTTCTTCTTTAAGACGTCAACATTCTCTGGATTTAATAATAACCAAATGAAACGGAGGTTGGCTTAGAAAGGGGATTTCTCCTTCCAGAAATTCTACACACTTCCTTTCCATCCTGTAGCTTCATTTAAAAATGAGAGAGGCCCTCCTGCAGAATAGAAAATGCAAAAGACCTCATGACTTTCAGCTGAATTTTCAAAGATAAACTGTTCTGCTTTGTAGAAATTCATAGACTGTATGCTGTAGCTTATGTGTGTGTGTGTGTGTGTGTGTCTTTATGTCTGTGTGTAACTTATTTGGACCATTTAAAAAGCTTAATACTAAATTAATCCTAAACTAAGCCCTTTGAGTCCTATGAAGTAATCCTTAAAATCAAACAATTTCTGGTTTCTGAGTCATCCTGGTCATATCTCTAGCGATTTTTTTCTTGAAGTTCTGAAAATGATTCAGCTATGTGTGCATATTTGATTCACTTATATTATCTGTAATCTTGGATGGTATTTATTCTAAATGGAAAAATACAGAATTTTATACAGAAAATTATGTAATTTATAATGGCTTTGTTTTATATATTATATTTTCATATCTTTAGGGCATATCTATTCTCATCTTTTTGTATATCATACTTGGCAAAAAAGAAATACTAATACTTGAGTAAAATCTCTAGGAACCAAATGTGATATATAACATCTAGAAATCTCTAAAAATACCTGAATGTTATTACCCATTGCAAGAATTATAGTGCTGTGTCATTACATCCATAATGATTTGTCTCAGATCCTTTATCAACACTAAGGCTAAATGTCAAGGCCTGCCATCCCACACAGTGAATTCTGGAATGCCCTCCCTTCTTTATCCTTTTGTTTGTTTCATTTTTCATTGTAGAAGTTTGCATTATTTAAACTTCCCTTTGAAGGACAAATGTGAGATAACAAGATAGCAATTTTATGGAAAGACTGACTTAATGGCTTTGTACGTTATTTTAAAGGACTGATAACATGCTTGGATTGTTATTTATTGTTGATCTAGGACCTCTGTTCGTCTCTTTAGCACACTCTAAAGAGAAAATGTAAGGTACAAAGAATATTTGCGTGTTTTGGACAGAATACTTTAAATGTTGCGCAGCCCACACAAATCAACTTAACAGTAGATACACCAATCCCAAACACTGGAGAAAACTGTTTAGAAGGGCAAATCAGATCCCCTTTTATTACACAGATCGAAATACAGTGTTACATCAGTGCTGAAACTCTTAAATGGCAGTCCCTACCATTCCGTTAACTAACGGGGTATTTTTCTCAGTATTTCATTTGGTACGAAAATGGAGCCCTTGACTTCTCTCTCAGATAACTCTCTTTTTCCAGCACAATTCGGCTACTATGCTGTACCTAGCTTCCCATGTCCTTTTGGCAGTCCTTTAAGATTATAAACCTGTTTCTATTCTTCATACTAATTTAAACTAATTTATTGATAATCTTGAAATATCTACCGAATTTCATTGTACATTCATCCACATATTTTGAGCTGCTGTTATCCTTAAGATACTAATCATGTTTACATTCACTATTCATTTAAATATCCTTCAGTAGATCACTGAAACTTTATTTTTCTCATGATTTGTTGCCATGGTGATTAACCAGATTTGGATTAAACAAATCAGTGATGGGGAAAAAATCTAATACAACAGAATCACTTATTATATGAGGGTGATAATAGTATTTAACTGAGATTTTTTTAGAGGTGGAATTTATGAAGAGGCAACTACTAAGAGTATCACAATCTAAATTGAAGCTGGAAAACATGAAAATAGAAAGCAAATAGTTCTAAGAATATTCTAGCATAAATTATTTTTATTTACTTAATAATTAAAAATCTTCAAATGTGTCTCTCAGACACCATGAAGCGGCTGACAACAGTGAGTGAGGGTCACAGTAGAGCTTGCTTACATGCTTGGTTTGTTATATTTTAGTAGTTCTGGGTGTCATTTTTCAAAATGGGAAAATAAAATGAAAAAATTTATCTGGGAAGAAATATCAAACTGGTGATTTTTGTGAACTATAAAGTGTTCATTTTTAAAAAATAATTTAAAGATGGAAACAAACGACTAATATTTAAGTTGATGTTACACTAGCAAAAAAAAACCCAAAAACCATGTGATCCCATCTTGTACTTTTTTTGGTTGTTGCTTTAATAAAGGGTTTGCACAGGTGTGTGGAATGTGTATTGTGTCCCACCTGAAGGGCATATAACTGGCCTGATTTACTTTTTCTAGCCATGTGGAATCTGTAGTCAATTCTTGTCCTGCCTTGTATATCTGTGGTTTTGAGAAAAGAGGAAAATGAAATCATTTTTATGTAAAACTACAAACTGTTTTCAAACCCAGCAGCGTTAACTCCCTCCTGACAATTTGATGGCAATTTATTTTTATCTATGTCAAGAAATCATTTTTTAGCACTAACATCAGGTTTGCTGTAGAGAATCCAGAAGACCATGAAACTCACACACAGAACATTGCATGGGAGAAGCACGAGGAAAAGAACTGCTATGAAACATGTTAACCAAAGCCAGCACACTGCCACTGAGTTGATTCCAACTTATAGTGACCCTATAGGGCAGAGTAGAACTGCCCCAGAGGTTTTCCAAGGCTGCAAATCTTTACAGAAGCAGATTGCCTCATCTTTCTCCTACAGAGCAGCTGGTGAGTTCAAACCACTGACCTTTTGGTTCATAGCCAAATGCTTTAACACTGCACCATGAGAGCTGCTCCTCAGTGAACCAAGAGACTGTCAAATGGGAAAGTAAGACGAAGGAAAAGGGCAGAAAGTGTTTTACTATAGAGTAGAAAGAAGAGGCACATAAAACAGCTGAGTGAGTTTTACAATAAACTCTACATATAACCATTCATAGGTTCTCTCAAGCAAAGAAGGATTTAAGAGAATCATGTTGGCATTAATGAAAAAATAAGCACTTGTGTCATCAGAAAAGAGAAAATAGGGAAGTTTCATCTTGATGGGGAAATACTGGCTGACCCAGAACAGGTCTCCTTTTTTTTTTTTTTTTTTTTGCAGATTTTAGAATGCCATATTCTGTATGGGCCTTAATCAAAGGCACTGGGTAAGGCTTAGTATGAGTGGTTTTCAAAGAAGCAAATAGTCTCACAGGAGAATAAGTACAAGGGTATCTGATTTACAAATCTTTTCTACACCATCCCTACACATAGTAGTTCAGCTCTGCTTGAAAATATCTGCTCACAAAGATACTCATGCTCATTACTGCATGCAGTAGCATATGCCATTGATGGGTTTTAAGTGCTAAGTCAAAATCTTAAACAGCACTACCCACTAGTCCTTGCTGGGCCATCTGGAGCTGAAAGCATGAGTTAGTCTTGTCACAATAACATTGTCTTCTTTACTGTCGGTGCAAAACTAAAATTATAAATGTATTTATATAAAAGAATTGCCTCCCCAAAAAAAGTACTCCTGATGCTACTAGATTAATTACATGCCATGTGGTGCACACCCTTGTGAGTAAACCATGTCTGCGAACAGAAATGTCATGGCAGAAGTCAGGTGCATCAGCTATTCCATGAGCTCCAAGATACTCTGAAGTTCATTATATACCAGAATGAATGAATGGAGAGGTTTGTTGTCTCAGTAGACTAGCATGTTTTTGAAGACCCATTAGAATTAACATACTGAAAGGAAATGTAAATGCCCTAGTGAGGTAATTTTAGATATTAATTGAATTAGAGTTGGCATGAATTACATTTATCCTATTAGATAAAATGAAAGCACCAATGGTGTCTAACAGTTTCCCCGAGATACTAGTTAAAGAAATACATATGAACGAAGGTTGATATAGAATATAAATTTGAAAACAAATTTCTTACTACCCCTGTATTTTCTACCTGTAGTCCATGTTCATCAGGGTCACATGGGGTCACCTTGAGTCATAACTGACTCAGTGACAACTAACAGCAATAGTCCAATGTTGAAAAGGCAAATTATTTTGGTGAGAACTGACTAAAATAGAGTGGGGTTTCTTAAAACTGACTCATGTTTAAAGTTGATTAAGAGATAGTAAATCTCATAAATCATGCTCCCAAAAGATGATCTGAGCATAAAACTAACAAAAGTAGGGAACTTTTTGTTATTTGGTATAAAAGCTATACGCCTGTTTCCTAAATCTTTTTCTGATTCATATGAAGTTGATTTACACTGGAGAACCCTAAAGTGATCACTGCCTCTGGTTTTAAGGAAGAGAAGTCCTGGCTGATTATTACATGTGCTGATGCTGCAGATTCCTAGCTATTTGGTGATGTGAACAAAATTTGCCTCAAAGTTTTCTGAGGATTCATAATTCTAACCATCATGATTTTTACCTGTATGGAACTGCAAGATGGCACAACCATTGTGGAAAATGGTATGGCGTTTCCTTAAAAAACTGAAAATAGAAATACCATTTGATCCAGCAATTCCATTACTAGGAATATATCCTGAAGAGGTGAGACATAGAACATGAACAGAGTTGCACACCCATGTTCATCTCAGCACAATTCATTATAGCAAAGAGATGGAAACAACCTAAATGCCCATCAACAGATGAATGGATAACCAAACTATGGTACATTTATACAATGAAATACTATGCTACATTAAAGAATAATGAAGAACACATGAATCATCTCACAACGTGGATGAATTTGGAGGACATTATGCTTAGTGAAATAAAGTCAATCACAGACAAATATTGTATGAGCCCATTAATGTAAAAAGTCAAAGAAAGGTTTACTTAGGAAAGGAAACTCACCTTGTAGATTACCAAAGATGGGAGGAAAGAGGAAGGAAAATTTTGGACAAGTTGGGGGTCACATGTAGATTTGGGTAAGGTGAGGGATGGTATGGGAAGAGTCTGTGACCAATATGATGACATTGGGGAAAGGAAGGACACTGAAATGTGCACATGAGATATAGACAACAGAGGCAAATACTAGTATATGCACAATACTGCATTACCAATACCAAACACCAGGCTACAGATAAATACATAGATAATTGAGAAGATCAAGTGGGGGATGGTGAACAAGAATGTACCCTAGACCAAGGATAGATTTAGCTGAAGATAATCTTACATATGCACTTGTGCTACAAAACTAGCCTAACACATTACATAAACAACAGAAGACAGAATTGGAGTAACCTCTCAGAGACAACCATACACCTTGAGAGAGAAAATCATCAGGCCTACCAACTCAGGACCAAGTTCAATTGGCACATCATAGTACATAAAAATCTTGTCCTACAATCTACGTTGGTGAGTAGCAACTGGGGTCTTAAAAGCTTTCAAGTAGCAATCTAAGATGCAATTATTGGTCTCCTCTCATCTGAAGCAAAGAAGAGTGAAGAAAATCAAAGCCATCTGGAAACAATTAGTCCAAGGATATGATGGACCCTGGAACCAGAAGAACTAGATGGTGCCCAGCTACCAATGCCAATCACTCGGAAAGAGATCAAGCCTGCAGATCCTGAATAGAGTGGGAGGAACAATGTGGAACGAAATCCAA
This sequence comes from Orycteropus afer afer, assembly GCF_000298275.1. Taxonomy (NCBI): domain Eukaryota; kingdom Metazoa; phylum Chordata; class Mammalia; order Tubulidentata; family Orycteropodidae; genus Orycteropus; species Orycteropus afer. The sequence continues at coordinate 1,376,156 of NW_006922064.1, forward strand.
AACCACAAAAATGACCAGAATTACTGGTCAGATAGAGTCTAGTGGAACCCCTAAGACTACGCCCCCAGGTTATCCTTCAGGCCTAGAATTGGACTCACTCCCATGGTTTGGCTCTTGACCTAACAGTAGAAAGACCTACATACAGAACACCTATCCCAAGGCGATGCACCCACCTACTCTAGGGAGATACACCTCTTAGAGCAATTGGCCATGCGGCACCACAGGGACACCATTCACAGAGAGAGGGAAAGCTGGGCAGAAAGGAGTGCATAGTTAAGAAGGGCACAGGGCGGGGGGAATCATAGGGACGAGAGGAGAGGGGAGTTTGTTATGGTCAGGGATGGTAATCAGGGCATGAAATCAAATGTACATGAACTGTTGAATGTAAAACAAATTTTGTTCTGTAAATTTGCACCCAAAGCACAATAACATTTCAAAAAAAAAAAAAAAAAAAGATTTTTACCTATAATTGTAATAAAAGACAAATTTACCTGAAGAAGGTAAAATTACTCTGTAACAACTCTACAAATTTCCCTCATTGTTGAAGGGTGTTTTCAATCTAACAAAGGAGCTCTGGTGGCACAGTGGTTAAAGCACTCAACTGCTAACCAGAAGGCTGGAAGTTTAAACCCACCAGCAGGAGAAAGATGAGGCAGTTTCTTCTGTAAAGATTTACAGTCTTGGAAACCCTATGGGGCAGTTCTACTCTGTCCTATAGGGTCTCTATGAGTCGGAATCAACTCGATGGCAGTCGATTTGGTTTTTTGGTTTCCCTGCGAACATTACCTTAGCCATATAGCCAGCAGGCCAACTTACTTGAAGACTATAAAATACTGTGGTCACAGAATAGATTCCAGGAGAAAATTCATGTGCTATGTATAGACACATTATCAGTTTAACATAAAAGAGGTAAATTTTAATGTTGATCATGACCAAAATAATTTGAAAACTGAAACATTACAAAAAAAAAAAGGGAGCTCTGGTGGCATAGCACCTAAGGCATTTGACTGCTAACCAGAAAGCTGGAGATTCAAACCCACCAGCCACTCCTCAGAAGGAACATTGGGCAATCTACTTCCATAGAGATATCACCTCAGAAACCCAAGAAGTGGTCACTATGAGTCAAATCAACTTGATGGCAGTTGAGTTTAGTGTAAAACTCACTTCATCTAATGAAGAAAAACTTGTGAATTTTCAGATACCTCAGAAAATTTAAATTCAGTGGTCTTACAATAGGAAGGTTGGGCAATCCTACTTCCGTAGTGATACTGCCACGGAAACCCAAGGAGGGGTCGCTATGAGTCAGGGCCGACTCGACAGCACATAACAACAACAACAACAACA
>NW_006922064.1:1401895-1405058 GCF_000298275.1 Orycteropus afer afer
AAAGAAAAAAAAATCAATATAGATAGGATTTATAAACCATTAGACTATTTTCCTTCTTCATTACACATTTGCATTCATCAGTGTAGGAAAATTCTAATATGCTTTTCCTATTTGTGTGAGATCTTAAAAGAAAGTAACTGTACTTTATGGCACCTAATTTAGATTTGTTACATTGCCCAAACATGAAATTATCTTATTCCATGGAAGCAAACATGTATACCTGTTTGTGGTGGGTGAATTTTGACTACTGTTGTGAACTTGTGTGTTTGCTTATATGATGCATGTGTGAATTTTATCATAGTAAGTACTCTGAGCCTGGGGCATATAACACATTCTTTGTCTTTTCATTTTGAAATAATTGTGGATCACATGTTCTTGTAGGAAATACTGTGGAGTCATTCATGTGGTTTTCCCCGATGGTAACATTTTTCAAAACCATAATATACTATCACAGTCAGGATATTGACACTGATACCAACCACCACATTTTTTTTTCATATTTTCCCAGTTTTACATTTATTCATTTGTGTGTGTATGTGTTCTATACATTGTTATCACATGACTAAATTTGTGTATTCACCACCACAAGATATAGAATAATTCCATTACCACAAAGATTCCTTATGTTGCCCTTTTATAACTATACCCACCTCTCTCCCACCCCCAGGGTACATTATTTTAATCAGTAAATTCTGCTTGCTTAAGTAACCGAAGCTTATCTAGAACCAACTATAGGTGTGTTTTTCCATAAAATGTGCCAGTATATCAACTTCTTGATAACCCAATTACTCATCAGTTTAGAATGACTTGAACAATGATGACAGAAAGGAGGTTTTGAAACATGAAGGGATACCTTCACACACTTGAAATGCTAGATAACCCTTGAGAAGTAAGGGATCGGAAGCAGCAACAAGACACAGTCTTTGGAAAAAGAACACTTGGACATCCAGTTCACACCCTAAACTCTTTCAGCCAAGAGGTCCAGACCATAGAACAAAGTCATGGTTTCTACACATATTTAAGTCTCAAAGGAAGAGTCCCCAAGTATCTAAAATATCTAGTATTCACTACCACTCCAGAAGTCCCAAAACTGAGGCCACAGAGTGGTGGAGAGAAGATCATGGGAAAAGACTCAAACAGCCTCCTTTATGCAGGTGGATACCATGTTATTCTTGCATTCTTTTCCCTTGGATAAGGAAGAAGTTAGCATTAAAAGCCTAGCACCTAGGCAATAATGAGATATCTATCAACAGTGCTGTTGTTATATTAAGAAAGAAATAAGGGTCCTGGTAAAAAAACAACACAACTTAACCATCCCAAGTATTCAAATTAAGACAACTGGCTTCAGAGTTGGGATAAAAGACCCTTGGCCCAAACTCAAAAGAAAGTGGCAGGAGGCAGATTTTTGAACAGGGTCATGTGAGGAGTATGCAAATGTCCTTATTTGAAGCCTCTAATATGCCTTATTTTTCTCATCTTATGCAAATGTCCCAAGCCTGTAAAGACAATTAGCCCCTCTTGATTAGTATTAATATATAGTATGTATTGGTTTAACCCTATGACTCTTATGTAAAACCAGCTGAAATATTAGTTCTGCAAGAGACAGGAGTTGAAGAGGGTAGAGGAGAACTATAAGTGATGTCAACTCCTCTTGGCTGGAGGTCCTGAGCAGCCAGAAAGCATCATGAATCCATGACCTCAGGAGCTTAAGATAGGAGTTGCCTAAGGGAAGCATCACAAAATTGAAAAATAACTTCTACTTCATACTTTACCCAGCCTAGCCATACCCAGGCACTAGCAAATTTTTTAAATATAGCAAACAATGCCTCAGCTTATGTAATTCCAAAATTAAAATCATGGAAAATTGAGTTCATTACTTAATTTCTAGTCAAGAAATTCCTCTAGTCTTAGTCCTGGTCATCTCCTCAATGACACAAATGGTTAAAGCATTTTGGTGTAAACAAATTGTGTCCTGTTATAAAACTCAGGTTGGTAAGTCATTTCCAGTAAATAGTTCCCAATGATGGTGGAGGACAGACTTCCAGTTAAATGGTAAGATTAAGCATCTTCCAAATCCTTATTTATTCTAAGTGTGGTGCATTAATTAGGACAATTTATTCCCATCAAGTTCAAAGGTGTTCTTAATAACCACATTGCTGCAGAACATTCTGCATTTTCCCCCTCAAAACTCAAAACTATAAACAAAATGTATAGCACACATACATGGAACACTACATGACAATAAGGAATAATAGTGGGTCCATGAAATATAACATGGAAGAATCTGGAGGACATTATACTGAATGAAGTAAGTTACTCACAAAAGGACAAATATAATATCACATATAAAAAATCAAGAATAGCTTTAGTGGTACAACCACTGTGGAAAGCAGTATGGCGATTCCTTCAAAAGTTGGAATTAGAAATACCATTTGACCCAGCCATTCCGTTACTAGGTATATATCCTAAAGAAGTGAGAGCCATGACAAGAACAGACATATGCACACCCATGTTCATTGCAGCAATATTTACAACAGCCAAAAGATGGAAACAACCTAGATGTACATCAACTGAGGAATGGATAACCGAACTATGGTACATATACACAATGGAATACTATGCAACCCTAAAGAGTAACCTAGAATCTGCAAAACACCACATAACATGGATAAACTTGGAGGACATTATGCTTAGTGAAATAAGTCAATCACAGAAGAACAAATATTTGTCCATTATTGTAAAAGTCAAGGAAAGGTTTATCTATGGAAGGAAATTTTCTTTTTTGGTTACCAGGGGTGGGTGGGGAGAGGAGGGAACAATGTTAGATAGGTAGAGGTAAGTATTGATTTGGGTGAAGTGAAGGGCAATGTACCAAATGGGAGTGATCAACATGGTGGCATTGAGGAAGATGAAGACACAGGTACATGGGAGGTACAAACAACAAAGATGAACCCTTTTGCACATCTAGTACTGTGTTGTCAGTGAAGGCAAACATGGGTATATGGGTGGATAGATGGGTGGACAGGCTGAACTATTAGGTATGTCTATGAACCGGGGAGTGTACCCAAGACCATGTATTGTTGTTGTTGTTGTTGTTATATGCCGTTGAGTTGGCCCCGACTCATAGCCACCCCTCCTTGGGTTTCCGAGGCAGTATCACTAC
>NW_006922064.1:1411239-1413123 GCF_000298275.1 Orycteropus afer afer
TAGGGTGGAGGGTCGACGAAAGAGGGGGAGGCCTTCAACGAGATGGATTGATACGGTGGCTGCGATGATGGGCTCAAGTATAGCAGGGATTGTGGCGCTGGCGCGGGATCGGGCAGTGTTTCCTTCTGCTGTGCATGGGTTGCTATGAGTCGGAAATGACTCGAGGGCACTTAACAACAACAACAACAGACCGGAAGAGAATGAATTTCTATTTGGTAATGCCATCCACTTGTGGTATTTCTGTGATAGCAGCACTAGATAATGAAGACATTACCCGACCATCCTAAAAGTTGATAATCTGCTAGAGGCAGAGGTGAGGGTGGAGTTCGTAGCCAGATTCCAAAGGATTATTTCTGCTAGAGTCTACTTACAGCTACTCTGTCTCTCCGCTGAATGGGTGAACTCTATAATCACAGCTCTACAAATCTGAGAAGGCTCTTAGATCCCAGAGCTAGCTGCTGGCCTGGCATCGAGTTGTGTGGCTCAGCTTCAGTTTTCTTACATAACAGCAGCTCTGCCCACACTCACTGCAAATCCTGTTCACTGGCATCTGCAGTCATAAGAGGCTGGACTTTAGGTGTTATTTAACCAAATGGTAGAAATCCTTTTAAATCTTCTTTGTAAATCACTTCCCTCTTCTTATTTGCTGTGCTTAACCACCTAATAAGGAAGCGTTAGATCCAGATGTGAGAAAAAAAGAGCCCTTTTTTTTTTTTTTACTATGAGAATATTGTATAAATGAAATCTTAATTATTCTTGCTAAATACTCAGGAATTTAATTTTGTAATTATGAAATGTGTACTTTGTAAACTGTTTTTAACCTAAGTGAGCCAGAACAAATTCTACTATGGAATAGAATTACATTATCTTCTTAAGCAGTAAGCAGTAAGCAGTAATTTTATGGAAATGAATAGGGTGCATTTACTATGCAGGTTTCCTGGTCTAATAACCTCTGGATTTATTTCTGTTTTACATGGTGTATTAAATTTAAGCTAAGTAGTAGGAAAACAATTTAAGGGTAAGAACAGGTAGAGAGTAATCCTAGATATTTTTCAGGACTTTGCCATGCATGAATGCATGTTCCATTGTTACTCTGCACACCAGCTGATTAGAAATTGCCAAGATTCCACAGGATCATCCTGTGTTAATTGGTAACTAGGTAATTGTACAACTCACTATGATACCTGCAAGTGAACAGCAGTGCTCTAACTTTGCTAAGTGGAAAGGTCTGCTCAGGGAAGACACAGGCATTTCTGTTTATATTCATTTATCCCTCCCCTAAGAGGGGCTGGTGGTGCAGTGGTTAAAGTGCTCCAGCTAACCAAAAGGTCACAGTCCAAACCCACAAGCCGCTCAGTGGGAGAAGGATGAAGCACTTTGCTTCTATAAAGATTTACAGCCTTGGAAACCCTGGCAGTAATTCTTTTCTGTTCTATGAGGTCATTGAGTTGGAATCAATTTGATGGCAGTGGGTTATCCCTGCCCATGATACTGATGCATATGATCTCTTGACTCATTGAAAATAGTATTTTTCAGTAAATAAATGGTTTTTTTTTTTCCTCACAAAATCATTTGTAAAGTTGAAGTAATAATCTTCAGCTGAAAGGCCTAAAGGTACTTATAACTGTGGGGAATATCCTGAATCAGGTATTTGCTATTCAAACTCTCTTTCAGATTAAGAGTATCTCTGACATAGAAAACTAAGTTATCCATTCTATCTGGTAGCTGATATGATTCTGAATTCATCTCTCCCTAAAGAACTCTTCTTTTTGTGGTCTACTACTGCCCAAATAGGAGCTCTGGTAGCATAGTGCCTAAGGCACTTGACTGCTAACCAGAAGGCTGGCAGTTCAAACCCACCAGCCACTCCTCAGAAGGAAGGTT
>NW_006922064.1:1413223-1418174 GCF_000298275.1 Orycteropus afer afer
AAAAAAAAAAAAAAAGAATAGGTTTAGACATAGAAAGCAATGTTGTCTGATGGTAACAGGGATGGGACAGGGAGTGAGGGAGAGTCCTTTACTAGATTGTAGATATGTATTAATGCTGGTTAATGGAAAGGCAATACACAATATGAGGGAAGTCAGCAAAACATGACCAAGGTAAATGACACTGAGAGGCACACAAGAATAAAGGCCAACCATGGTAAATGCTGTACCATATACAAATCTGCAACAACAGTAATAACAACCAGAAATCTGTGAGTAATTACATACCTAAGTATGTATGCTGTATAGGTGTGGGAGGGTATATGGGAGTGCATGTGGCATAATCTATAGGTATAGTTGTGGGCATTTTTTCACATGTATTTGTGTGTGCTGCATATGTATTCTGGGGTTGAAGGCTAAGGACCTTAGTCTGAGGAACATCTAGGTCAATTAGCATAACAGTTCATAAAAATAATGTTCTACATCCTAGTTTGATGAGTAGCATCTGAAGTCTTAAACACTTGTGAGTGGCCATCTAAAATACAACTCTTGATCTCTTCCCATCTGTAGCAAAAGAGAATGAAGGAAACCAAAGACTCAAGGAAGCAATAAATCCACAAGACTAACAACCTACATGAACCACAGCATCCTCTAGCCTGAGGCCAGAAGAACTAGATGGTGCTTGGCTACCAGTACCAATTGCTCTGATAGAGACACAATAGAAGATCCCAGTTAGAATGGGAGAAAAATATAGAACAAAACTCAAATTCGTTAAAAAAAAACAAAAAACAAAAACACACAGACCTACTGGACTAATAAAGACTGAAAAAATCCCCAAGATGATCATCCTAAGATTCTCTTTTAACCTGGAACTGAAGGCACTCCTGGAAGTCACCTTGCAGCCAAATAGTAGATTGGTCTATAAAATAAACAGTAACACCCATGAGGAATATGCTTCTTAGAGCAACCACCTATTCAAGACCAAACGGACAACATTTGCCCAAAAGCAAAGATGAGGGGTAGGGAAACTGGAGGGACAGAAACAAGAAAGGGTGGAAATGGGGGAGTGGTGACACATTGCAGGGACAGCAGTCAATGTCACAGAACAATATGTGTGTGAACTATTGAATCAGAAGTTAATTTAGTATGTAAATGTTCACCGAAAACATAATAAAATACTGGGGGTGGGGACAAATAAGCCTAGGCACAAAAATTGTACATCATGCTTGAATCATGACTTTCAGTTCAATTTGAGACTAAACTTTGCTTCGTTTTCTCTGCTCATGACATTTCACAGTCTTACAAATTGTTTACACTCATTCACCAGCAGTAGGATTAGACATCTCCTATCCTTTTTGCATTGAAGAGCATTTAGATAAAGCCAGGTCAACCCTTAAGTCCCTTCTTTGTTTTCCCCTCCATAACAGTACACACACATGTTCCTCTCTTGAGTAGTTTAGCTTGAGTGAAAAATGGTTCCATTTTCTAAAAAATAAAAAAGTTGATTTTTCCAAAACCATAATAACATCTGCTGTGGAGTCCACTCTGACTCATGGTGACTCCATGTGTGTTGCAGTAGAACTGTGCTCTAGGGAGTTTTCAATGGCTGATTTGGGGACATATAGTTGCCAGGCTCTGGTAGCATAGTGGCTAAGACACTTGCCTGCTAACCAGACGGCTGGTGGTTCAAACCCACCAGCCACTCCTTGGAAGGAAGGTTGGGCAATCCTACTTCCATACTGATACTACGTCGGAAACCCAAGGAGGGGTCGCTGTGAGTCGGGTTTGACTCGTCGGCACATAACAACAACAACAGTCGCCAGGCCGTACTTCTGAGGCATCTCTGAGTGGACTCAAACCTGCAACCTTTAGTAAGTAGCTGAACTTGTTAACTGTTTGTATCACTCAGGGACTCCAAGACCATAATGGAGAAAAAAACACTGCCATCAAGTCAATTCCAACTCATAGAGACCCTATAGGACTGAGTAAAACTGCCTGATAGGGTTTCCAAGGCTCTATTCTTTACAGGAGCAGACTGCCTCATCTTTCTCCCACAGAGCAGCTGGTGGGTTCAAACCACTGACCTTTTGGTTAGTAAATGAATGCCTTTAACCAGAGCTACCAGAGCTCCCCAGACCATAGTAAGTCTATAATATACTGGGCACCTACTAGACTATGAGCTCAACAAAGGTAGGAATCACATCCATGTGCCCACAGTGCTTCCCATGGAAACTTAATTCTGGCCTTTAGTAAATGTTAATTAAATGAAAACAAATATGTCTTTCAGCTAATTAGGATTTCTTAAAATCTATTAAATGTCTCCATTCATAGGACCCAGTGAAAGGTAAAAAAAAAAAAAAAAAAAAAGTACACTTTGAAGAATCTCTTTGTACCTAAAAGAGTACTTAATACAGACCCTTAACCCCAGGATAGTTTTTCTGGGTGGATTTCTATTTTCAAGAACAGAATATAATTTTACATGTTTTTCTCACTTTCTTTTATTTGCCACTTTCAACCAACATTTAAAAGGACTATTCAAAAGACTTATGTCCACCCGAGTTCTGTCACAGTGAGACAGTTTTTTACAATTAGAACTCCGCAGTGTATTCAAGAGAAATAAATTGTGACATTGAAATTACTTCTGTGTCATTATATGACATGTTTTCTGCAAGCACCTTACAGTCACTGTGGAGAATCAAACAAAACCAAACCACATCCATTCTGCAGCACAGATATTGGCAGAGAGAGCAACTGTGTCCAAGTTACAGTTTAATACATTAACTGTTCAGAGTGCTCTGGCTCTGTTCTACTTTTTGTTTACCTCACAAGAAACAAGACAAAGTTCTAGTGAAAAATAAGATTGGAGAATGTGGTTCCCAGACCCTTTACTTCTTGTTGTTAAAACCAAAAAAATAAAAATACAACATGTTGTTAGTTCCCATTAGGTTGGTTCTGGCTCATGACAAACTTATATATAACAGAATGAGTATGTTTGAATCCACTGTTGTGGCTATTTTGCCAGTCCAGCTCCTTGAGGGTTTTCTTCATTTTTGCTGACCCTACACTTAACCAAACATGGTGTCATTCTCTAGAAACTGATCTTTCCTAATGACATGTCCAAAGTCAGCAAGCCAAAGTCTCGCCATCTCATTTCTAAGCATTCTAGCTGTATTTCTTCTAAGACTGATTCATTCATAATGCTGGCCATCCATAGTATATTCAATATTTTATGCCTTCATTTCAATTTGAATGCATCAGTGCTTCTTCTGCCTTCCATTTTCATTGTCCAACTTTTGCATGCTGATGAGGCAACTGAAGAGACCATAGGCTAGGACCCTATATTACTTTCCCCTTAATCTTCACCTCTTTCTCCACAAATCTAAGAAGGCTCTGCAAACAACTGATGAGTTTTCCTTTCCTAAATTATAGAGAAGTCTGGTGGCACAGCGGTTAAGAGGTTAGCTGCTAACCGAAAGGTTGGTGGCTTGAACGCACCAGTTGCTTCACAGAAGAAGGAGATGGCAGTCTGTTCCTGTAAAGATGGCAGCCTTAGAAACCTTATGGGGCAGTTCAGTTCTGTCCTATAGGGTCACTATAAGTTGGAATCAACTTGATGGCACACAACAACAACAAATGATAAGGTGTTTATCTTTCCCAATTTGCTTTCAAACAGGGTAGCATTGTAACTAGAACTCATTGTCACAGGAGCAGGAAATGCAATTCAGATATTAAATGAAAGGATTCTTTAGAAATTGAGAAGGGAGAGGGGATATAAACCTAATTGGAACAATATTCCAGTTTCAACATGTATTGGCTCCAAAATCCAGAGGTTGTGTGTTCAGGTGTTGTCTACACACATTCCATTGTACACATCCAGTGCCTGCATTTGTGAAAAGTCACTGTTGCATGAAGAGGCAAAGGACTTCAGTTTGCTGCTACTTCATTTTCTCAAGGAGTCACCAGTTCCTCTTCCTCCTACTCCCTCAAATAAGTCCAGTTTTCCCCTATCTTTTTATGCCTCTCCCTCTTGGTCTTGTTATGGTGCAAGCTGGACCAGTCATCTGGTGTTGGCCTCAGCCCCCCATGGATAATGAATACCTTCATTTTCCTCCTATCTCCACATTAACTAGGAGCTCACAGGTAGGCTGGTGCTCAAATAGACAGTCAACTACTCAATACACCCTAGGAGATATTACCTTTTACTCGTTCTCTTATTTCTACTATAATTATCTCTGGTCACTTCCAGCCATTCTTAATCATAATATGCATCCAGTAACACATATAAAATGTCCAAACATTAACTGTTTTCAATGCTTTGGGTTAACTTTTCCCCCTATATTTTACAGGGACCTTTGAAAGATAAGCCTGCATACTGCCTTCTTTCCATCTTGTGGTAGTTAAGGTTATATGTCAACTTGACTGGGCCTAGTTGAGTGGCTGGGCAGCTGGATGTAGTATTCCCCACGATGAGACTGGTAATCAACCCCATGGTGGAATCTACTGTGAGCAGCCTTAGGGATGTGGTCTGCTTCCAGTATATAAGGAGAAGCTTTAGGAATGGTCTCTAGCCTTTGGCTACTACCACCAAGAAAGAAAACCCAGCAGTGGAGCATGTCCTTTAAACCCAGTGTCCCTGTACTAAGAACTTCCTAGACCCAGGGAGTATTGACACCAGGACACATGGGGATCTTCAAGGGATGCCAATCCCATAGATGTTGAAAGGAGAAAAAGTCCTTCCCCCAGAGCTGATAGAGAAAGCTTTCCCCTAGAGTTAGCACCCTGAAGTAGGACTTCCAGCCTCCTAGACCAGAAGAAGGACAGCCTCTTCCTTCTTGCTAATCTGTCTCAGTCTATAAACTGGGCTGTTACCTATGCACCAGGTGCATCTCGCTGGGTTTTAAACACCAGAGGCTCAGCCTCAAAACTCACATCTACATGTCACCACAGTAGGACA
>NW_006922064.1:1423264-1426350 GCF_000298275.1 Orycteropus afer afer
ACTTGACTGCTAACCAGAAGGCTGGCAGTTCAAACCCACCAGCCACTCCTCAGAAGGAAGGTTGGGCAATCCTACTTCTGTAGTGATACTGCCTCAGAAACTCAAGAAGGGGTCGCTATGAGTCGGGGCCAACTCAACAGCACATAAAAACACAGCCCAAATAATTTCCTTCGTTTTCAACATTTTATTAATTTTTTATTAATCAGATGATGATAATGTTTGGACACAAGCTTCAACAGAAAGTCAGTCATTCCTTAGTAAGTCATCATCTTTATTTGGCTCTTGCAACACTCAAGGAATTTTTAGGTGCTCAGCTGCTAACTGAAAAGTTGGTAGTTCAAACCCACCAGCCACTCCACCAGAATAAGATATGGTGATCTGCTCCTGTAAAGATTACAGCCTTGGAAACCCTATGGCGCCATTTAACTCTGTCCTCTAGGGATGCTATAAATCAGAATTGACTCAACGGCAAAGGGTAAGAAGAAACAAAAATGAGCACAACCTAGTTCCTTCCCTCAAAGACTTCACCTTTTTGGAGGGAGCATAAAATTTGTAGTAAATTTAACTGTTTAAAAACAACAATAATTTTTTTAAGAAATGCTGTTGATTCTGGTTCCTGGTGGCCTCATGTGCATCAGAGTAGAACTAAGTTCTGTACAGTTTTCCATGTCTGTTTTTCAGAGGAATATTGCCAGGCCTTTCTTCCAAGGCATCTATGAGTAAACTCAAACCTCCAACCTTTGGGTTAATAGCCAATCATGTTAACCATTTGTACCACCCAGGATAACATTTTACCTGTACCAGAAAGTAAAACGCAATAAGTACCTTCATTGATAAAGAGATAAAATATCAAAATACAAAGGAGAGGTAGCATACTTTTGATTGGGGGAAATCAGGAGAGCTTTGTGGAGAAGATCATTTCAGATGACCTGTGAAGGGTAGTTAGGATTTGAACAGATGAAGATAAAGGAAGGCATTCCATAAAAGAGGCTCAATAGGACATGAGGGGCCAAGGTAATAAAAGGCAAAGGCTTGTCTTGGGATAGGACATGGTATAATGCCAGGCAGGCAGCCGTGAGATAGAAGGTTAGGGAAATGGTTTGGAACCAGTTGATGGGATTTTGAGAGTTCCCTGAGTGGTACAATGGTTAACATGCTTGGCTGCTAACCAAAAGGTTGGCTGTTCGAGTTCAGCAAGAGGCACCTTGGAAGAAGGTTTGGTGGTCTTTCTCAATAACAAATGGTTTGGTTTTAGATGGGACTTTGGATGCCAGTGTGCAGAGCTCAAGATTTGTGCTTGGGCACTGTGGGCTCACAAAGGAGAAAACATGATAGATTTCTTCTTTGGAAGGAGAAATGGAGAGAAGCAGAGGCAGAGAGAGAAGTTTAGGAAGGCCTTATGATTGTCTGAACTAGGTTAGTGGCAGTAGTGGTGGAACAGAAGAAAGGGATATTAAGAAATTTCTAAAACAGCATCATTGAGGACTTGGTCGCAGATTGTTTCTGGAGCAAAAGAAAGGGAGGATCCAAAAATAAATCAGAGATTTTAAGCCTGGGTGATTAAGAGAATGATAGTGACATTAACAGGAATAGGGAGGGGAACACAAAGAAAATAGAACATTTTTGAACAATTATAATTTATTAATGTTGTGATTTTAAAAAATCCATTTTAGCTGCTAAAGATTGACATATGCAAATACATAAACAGGTAATTTGACAGAAATAGTTTCTCAGTACATTTGGGATTATTAAATATCTTCTCCATTGGACTATTTCACAAGGCAGGTCTTTCTTTTAAGAGCCTGCTATATGTCAAGTCAATATAAGGTGGCATTTTGTATATTGAAAATAAAATACAAATAACATTGAATTTTTCTAGCACTTAAAGAATAGAAACAATAGTTTGTCTTCTGTTAGAAATAGAGAGTTACCATATTTGAGATCTTGACATATTAATTACAAGGTCTTACTATATTTCAGAAATCCACCAGCCACTCCTCAGAAGGAAGGTTGGGCATTCCTACTTCTGTAGTGATACTGCCTCGGAAACCCAAGGAGGGGTCGCTATGAGTCGCGGCCGACTCGATGGCAAATAACAACAACAACAACAACATTATACTTCAGAAGTCCCCACACCATTGAAGAGAAGGAATCATAAGACATGTTGAACAAACAATTAGAAATGAAATGGTCCTGTTAGGATGTTTTTGGCTGCCTGTAGGAAAAAACCCAACTCAAAATGGCTTAACCACTAATGTTAGTTGCTGTCAAATCAATTCTGATTCATGGCGACCCCATGTGTGCAGAATAGAACTGCTCCACAGGGTTTTCAAGCCTGTAGCCTACGGAAGCAAATCGCCAGCCCTGTCTTCTGAAGCACATGTGGGTGGGTTCAAGTGCTAACATTTAGGCTGGTAGTCCAGCTCTTAGGGTGTTTAAATGTCACAAAGCAAAAACTCTGGAGGTGGGGAAATTCCAGATTGGGCTAAGTCATCAAAATAATTAACTACCAAGGTTTTTCTCCAACCTTCAGCAGTGTCATTTTCTCTCTGATCCCTCAGCTAGGTTCCCTCATGGTGTCCAGATGGCAAAAGCAGCTTCTTCACTCTGCTATTTGTAAACTGGAAACACAAAAGGGCTATTCATTCTTACTTATTTTTTTTTTTTTTTTAAAGAAGGTGACTGTGGTAGTTAAGGTTATGTGTCAACTTAACTAAGCCTGGTTTTGAATGGCTGGGCAGCTGGATGTAGTTATTTCCCATGGTAAGATTGGTAATTAACTCCATGGTGGAATCTACTGGAGCAGCTGAGTAGCTGCGTTAGGGATGTGGGCTGCTTCCGCTATATAAGAACCAACTTTAAGAAAGGTCTTCAGCTTTTGGCACACTTGCATTCTGCATGTAGGTGAGTCATTGTTCAGCAGTCTGTCATGTTGTCTGCCAATTTTGGGACGCTTAATGGACTTGAATCAACAGCCTGCCATGTTGGTGCTGTTGTTAAGTGCCGTCGAGTCGTTTCCGACTCATAGCGACCCCATGCACAGCAGAACGAAACACTGCCCGATCCTGCGCCAGCCCCACAATCCC
>NW_006922064.1:1429185-1431153 GCF_000298275.1 Orycteropus afer afer
GTCCATTTCAGCTCACTAATGCCAAGGATATCAATCTTTATGCGTTCCATTTCCTTTTTGACAACTTCCAATTTTCCTAGATTCATACTTCGTTGGGACTCTTAATGGACTTGAATCAACGGCCTGCCATGTAGTTTGCTAATATCAGGACTGTGCCTTTTTACTTGTCCACCCTGGGTTTATGAGCCTCAGCAGCCTGTAGCTGCCTGAGTGAAAGAGCCTAGTTTCAGTGGGCCCGGAGCAAGAGGCAGAGCTGAAGCCCAAGGTCGAGGGACTTTCACCCAGTCCCTAGAGTCTGGCACTTTGAACTCAGACTTCTAGTCTCCAAAACTGTAACAGAATAAATTCTTGTTTGTTAATGTCACCCACGTGTGATATTCCTGTTAGAGCATCATGAAGCAACCAAAGAGAAATGTTTTCTCATACGTACCCCTGACAGACCTCCCAGCACATCTCAGTGGCCAGGACTGGGTGAAATGCTTATTCCTAAATCAATCATTGGCTTATAGGAACCATAATAAACACACTGGCATTGGGAGAAATCAGCCCTGAAATCCCTAACTATTTAGAGGGCTGAACAAAATCAAGATTATATTAGAAAGGAGGACAGTAAGAATGAATGGTAGTTGAAGGGGAGAGGAGAAAAAGAGAGAGAGAGACTGCCCAGAGAGAAAATCATCCACTTAAGAGTGGATTTAGAGGTAAAGTTTTTCTTTTTAACACTTGTATCAGTGAATTCAGAAATTGAGAACAAGCTGCCTTTATTTTTTGTCAGTTTCCGGGCACTTTTGCAGCCATAGAAACTAGGACTGATTGGAATAAAGTTCTTGGCCCCTCAAGCCACAATTATCATTTGGAAGCAAATTCTAACCAGAGTTAATGCTTTTTCTTGGGAGAATGTGAGAACAAATCCTCTTCATGCTGCCAAACTGGCACCTGATACTGCAGGCACTCTGCAAATGAACAGTACACAATAAACAAGCCGAGGGAGAAAGCTTAAAGTTCTAAATGCCCTCTCGAGAGAAGAAAGAGGCAGTTCCTGGGAACAGTGAACAAGCACTGTCAGAAAAGTGGACTCATTGAATGACTAATGATCACTCTGATGTGGTTTAGAATAGAAATGCAGCTTCTGCAGCCTGAGGAACAACCGGCCCTATCTTGTGATACTGCATTTACACTCTCCTGATAAAAGCATCTCGATAAATTAGAAATGTCTTGGTTTGTTTAAGCCCATCCATCTCAGACTTATGAAAGTATTTAGCCATGAATCCAATTCTCATTTCCATTTGTGGTGCCTCTGGGACTTTTCTTACTCAATTAGAGATGGCTGACACATGTCTAAGGTTTGGGTAAGGTAAATATTGATATGCAAACAAGCTGTTGGTGTTTTCATGTCAACGCATTGGTACTTTCAGCACACCAATTTGATGGATTTGTGCCTTTGCCATCAGTAGGCAATATGGAGCTTTGGTGGTACAGTGAGTAAGGCATTTGGCTGCTAACCAGAAGGTTGGCAGTTCACCCACCAGCTGCTCTGCAGGAGGAAGATGAGGCAATCTACTTCCATAAAGATTTACAGCCTTGGAAAGCCTATGGGGGTCACTATGAATCGGAATAGACTTGATGGCAGTGGGTTTAGGCAATATGGGATATGGAAACCTTGAAATCATCAAATTCATGCATTATTTCCAAACCCAACTGACTGGGCATGTGTCCTTACTCAGCAGGTTAACAATCCACCCAGTGTAAGATTCCTACTCAGGGAGTCACATGCAAGCACTACATAGCTGGGTCAAGGACATCCCAGCTGTGCTGGTTATGTCTTTGTGTCAACTTGGCTGGGCCTGGTTGAGTGGCTGGGCAGCTGGTGGCAGTTATTCCCCATGATGAGACTGGCAGTCAACTCCATGGTGGTATCTCCCACAAGCAGCTGCCTTTGGGATGTGGTCTGCTTCCTGTATATAAGGA
>NW_006922064.1:1431588-1434574 GCF_000298275.1 Orycteropus afer afer
TTTTTTTTTTTTTTTTTTTGCAAATCAATATAAAGAATATATATCAAGACACAAAACTCAAAATATGATACCACAGTAAATAATAATAATCAATGATAATCACCATTCATTCACTTATCAAATTTTATTCAATGCCCATTAACTTTATGTGTTAGGAATTTTCTGGGTGCTGGAGTTACAGTAGAGAACAAGGCAAAGCTCCAGCCCTTATGGGACTTACACTCTGGTCAAGGCAGACAAACAGTAAACACATAACCAATTGAATAAATAAGGTAATTTTAGAAAGTGATAGTGCTATGAAGAAAACAAATAAGCATAATGGGGTAGAAAGTTATATGCATATATAACACCATGACCTGTTATCTATTTCTTTGTCTCTCTTTCTCGCTTACATACACACACTTGTTTAGAAACGATTACTGAACCCCTTGTTATAGATGTGCAAACAGCAACATAGAGACCTCCTCTGAGGTGGCCCAAGTTTAAGACTTTATTTTATAACAATAACAAGTTTTATCTGCCCAAAAGAATCAAACTTAACTATTCTTTAATGTATTCAACAAATCAAATGTCTGCTATGTGCCAGGAACTGTTGTGGGCACTGAAAATGCACACTACACAAACCAATGTGGCATCATCTTCATTCCTCCAGAGGGAGCAGTGGCAGGGATCTGTAGTCTCATTCATGCTGGCACATGTGATTATAGTGGTACAAGTTACAGGGTTTGTACCAGCCACAGAAGTGTAGCATTGTTCTGGGTATCTCATGCTGAACAACAAACCACCCTATGACAACTATTTTGTTATATTTACAGTTTCTGTGGGTCAGGAATTTGGACAGAGCGCAGTGGGGTTAGCTTGCTTTTGTTCCACGATGTCTGGCCTCTCAGCTGGGACAATACAAATGTCTGGGAGTGATACCAGTGTTGTGATTATTTATGTCGAATTGGCTCATATTCATGGTAACCTCATCTATAAAAGAACAAAGTGTTGCCCAGTTCTTAACCATCGTCATCATCATTAGTATGTTTGAATCCACTCTTTTGGCTATTGTGCCAATCTATCTCATTGAAGGTTTCCCTCAATTTTGTTGGCCCTCTACTTTACCAACCATGACGTCCTTTTCTAGCTATTTGTCTTTCCTAATGATGTGTCCAAAGGAAGCTAGCCAAAGTCTCACTACGCTCATTTCTAAGGAGATTTCCAGTTGTATTTCTTCTAAGACTGATTTGTTTAGTCTTCTGGAGGTCAATAGTATATTGAAAATTCTTCACCAGCACTACAGTTTTAATGCATTAATTCTGCTTCAGTCTTCTTTTTTATTATCTAAATTTTGCATGTTTATGAGGCAACTGAAAAGATTATGGCACCCTGATCATCGAAGTGATATCTTTGCATTTAAAACCTTAAAGAAGTGTTTTGAATAGATTTGCCCAATGGAAAACATCATTTGATTTCTTGACTGCTGCTTCCATGACCCTAGTAGAGTGAAATCATTGATAACTTCAATTTCTTCTCCATTTATCATGATAGTGTTTATCAGGTTGGTATCATCTTACAGTGAATGAACTTTGGTTAAATAAGTGAAAGAAATAGGTAATGGGCTTAGTGTCTTTTTTATCCCAAACCTCTTTAAATGGACATAGAATGGAGTGAAATCATGAAAGCTCATCAGTTCCTTGGGTCTTAATTAGCTTTCTTAATGAAGAGAGAGCATGTAATAAAAAATGGCAGAGCAAGTGTTTAGTAAATAATGATGTCGTTCTCTGCTGGAATACTTGGTCGGTTTATGACAATTCACTAACTTTCTGCTGTGCTCTTCAGAAGACTTGAATTCTTTAACTTAAAGGCATTCCTAATAACGTAGCCATCCCGGAAACTGTTGTTGTTAGGTGCTGTTGAGTTGGTTCTGACTCATATCTACCCTATGCAGAACAGAGCAAAACACTGCCCTGTCCTCACCATCCTCACAATCATTGCCAATCTTGAGTCCTCATTGCAGCCACTGGATTAGTCCATCTCCTTGAATGTCTTCCCTTTTTGGCTCACCTCTACTTTACCAAACATGATATCTTTCTCTGGGGATTGATCCCTCTCACAAAATGACCGATGTATGAGAGACAAAGTCTAGCCATTTTTGCTTCTAGGGAGCATTCTGGCTATACTTCCTGCAAGACAGATTTGCTCATTCTGCTAGCATCCATGGTACATTCAATGTTCTTCATTTACACCACAATTGAAAAGCAGTAACTCTTGTTCAGTCTTCCTTATGCATTGTCCAGCTTTCACATGCACATGAGGCTACTGAAAATAGCATGGCTTGAGTTAGGTGCATCTTAGTCTTCAAAAAGTGACATCTTTGCTCCATAACACTTTAAAGAGGTCTTTTGCATCAGTTATGATGAATGCAATACGTAGTTTAATTTCTTGACTGCTGCTTCCATGGGCATTGATTGTGGATCCAAGTAAAATGAAATTCCTAACAACTTTAATCTTTTCTCCATTTATCATGATGTTGCTTATTGGTCCAGTTGTCAGAATTTTTGTTCTCTTTATGTTGATGTGCAATACATACCAAAGGCTGTAGTCTCTGATCTTCATCACTGAGTGTGTCAAGTCTTCTTCACTTTCAGCAAACAAGATTGTATCATTTGCATATCACAAGTTGTTGATGAGTCTTCCTCCAATCTGGGTGCTTCATTCTTCTTCATATAGTTCAGCTTCTCAGATTATTTGCTCAGCATGCAGATTGAGTAAGTATAGTAAAAGGATACAACCATGATGTATACTTTTCCTGATTTTAAACCCTACAGTATCCCCTTGTTCTGTTTGAATGACTGCCTCTTGGCCTATGTACAGGTTCCTCATGAACACAATCAAGTGTTCTGAAACTCCCATTTTTCTCAATATTATCCATAATTTGTTATGATCTACACAGTCAAAAGCCTTTGCATAGTTAATAAAACACAGGTAAACATCTTTCTTG
>NW_006922064.1:1434674-1467082 GCF_000298275.1 Orycteropus afer afer
TCAAAAGCCTTTGCATAGTTAATAAAACACAGGTAAACATCTTTCTTGTATTTTGCTTTCAGCCAAGATCCATCTGACATCAGCAGTGATATCTCTCATTCCCCACAGTCTCTTCTGAATCCAGCTTGCATTTCTGGAAGTTTCTCATCAATATATTACTGCTATCATTGGAACAGAACAAGGTGATACTGCATGGTTTAAAATCAAGAAGGGAGTGTGTCAGGGTCATATCCTTTCACCACACTTATTCAATTTGTTTGCTCAGAAAATTATCTGAGAACCTGGATTATATGAAGAAGAACGTGGCATCAGGATTGGAGGAAGACTTATTGACAACTTGCAGCATGCAGATGTCACATCTTTGCTTGCTGAAAGTGAGGATGACCTGAAGCACTTATTGATGAAGATTAAAGACTAAAGTCTGCAGTATGGATTACACCTCAATATAAAGAAAACAAAAATCTTCACAACTAGACCTATAAACAGCATCATGATAAATTCAGAAAAGACTGAAGTTGTTGAAGACTTCACATTACTTGGTTCTACAATCAACCACCAATGGGAGCAGCAGTCGAGACATCAGATGATGTATCTTACTGGGACAATCTGCTGCAAAAGACCTTTTTCAAGTACTGTAGAATAAAGATGTCTCCTTAAAGAGTAAAGTGTGCCTAACCCAAGCCATGGTATTTTCAAATGCCACTTATGCATGTGAGAGCTGGACAATGAAAAAGAAAGACTGAAGAGTCGATGCTTTTGAGTTGTGGTGTCAGCAAAGAATGGTGAGAGCACCATAGACTGCTAAAAGAACTAACAAGTCTGTCCTGGAAGAAATTCAGCCAGAATGCTCCTTGGAAGTGAGAATGGCCTAACTTCATCTCACCTACTTTGGTCATGTTGTAAGAAAGAACCACTCCTTGGAGAAGGATATCATGCTTGGTAAAGTGATGGGTCAATGAAAAAGGGGAAGGCTCTCTCAACAAGATGGATTGACACAGTGGCTGCAATGACAGGCTCAGGAATAGCAGGGATCATGAGGCTGGCAAAATACTGGGCAGTGTTTTATTCTGTTGTACATGGGGTTGCTATGAGTCAGTGATGACTCGATGGCACCTAATAACAACAACAACATATTGCTGCAACTGTTTTTTAGTTATCTTTAGCAAAATTTTACTTGTGTGTGGTATTAATTGTATAGTCCAATAATGTCTGCATTCTGTTGCATCACCTTTCTTTGGGATGGGTACAAATGTGGATTTCTTCCAGTCAGTTGGCCAGGTAGCTATTTTCCAAATTTCTTGACATAAATGAGTGAGTACCTTCAGCGCTACATCCATTGGTTGAAATATCTCAATGGATATTCTGTCAATTCCTGGAGTCTTGTTTTTCACCAATTCCTTCCATGCAGCTTGGACTTCTTCCTTTAATACCATGTGTTTTTAATCATATGCTACCTCCTAAAATGGCTGAATAACAACCAGTCCTTTTTGGTAAAGAAATTAGTTCATGTTTTTTTTGTAACCGTAGGACCTTGGTTCTATGAAAAGAGATGAATTTTTCTTGTCTCTAATCTATCATTTTCACTGAAACAGCTGCCTCAGTTGCTGCTGGAAAGAAAAGAATTTCCAAAGG
Source organism: Orycteropus afer afer (assembly GCF_000298275.1). Taxonomy (NCBI): domain Eukaryota; kingdom Metazoa; phylum Chordata; class Mammalia; order Tubulidentata; family Orycteropodidae; genus Orycteropus; species Orycteropus afer. Next base: position 1,436,307 of record NW_006922064.1, read on the forward strand.
TCCCACCAGATTTAAAACTTCCTTCCATCTTCAGTGTATCAAGCTACATAAAGAAGCCACCTCATGACAACTGTCAAAGGACAATTCTTTTTCAGATCACTAATTCTAAGAACAGAGAAATGGGGAATCAGTTGAAGCAACACAGAAAAAAAAAAAAAAAAAAACAGTAGAAAGGAAACTAAACATGCTATATATTTTAACTCTTAATGAAACTGAAAAGTTAACCATTATCATATACAAAGAATATTTTACAAGGAGGCTCGGGTTTTTAAATCCTGTCTGTCTACAGATTTATTATTTATGAACAGTTTTCCACTTAGATGGTCCTGTGATTTGTCTGGAAATGGCATTATGTCACCATTATATTGTACTTCTCAGGGAGAACTGTCTTAATGATCAGTGAGCAAACATAACTGTCAGACAATGTGATCTCCACAGGATGAGAGATTTGTAACATTATTATCAATGATTGTGGCCATTAATTTAAAGTGACGGAAAATCATGCATTTTTGGTTTGTATATTATTTTTCTTTTGTTTTATTGTTGTTTTTGTCAATGAAATATAAAAGTAAAACATCAAGAAATTAATGTACTGACTGACCAGATTGAACACTCTCAGAGGCTGAGACACATTTCCAATGGTTTCCCATGTAACTATTTTAGACCATAGTATTTTTTAGAGATCTCACAGTTGGGACTTGTGCCTAATCATACAATCAGACTGCTTCTACCACCCAGATGCATATGGGCAAAGATAGTAATTCCACACCAAGTTATTATTAGTTTTGCTGCTTGAATCATGGCTAGGATCTATTTGTTTTTAGAAGTGATAGTGATACTACCTCGGAAACCCAAGGAGGGGTCGCTATGAGTCGGGGCCGACTCGACGGCAAATAACAACAACAACATTGACATAATCAAATTAGTACCTTTTTGAGTATCTTCTTCCTAGCTTATGCTTCCATTAGCAGCTCTCAGAAATACTTTCATAAATGAGCAAACTGTCATTCCTTAAGCACTGTCGGTTTACTCACAAAACTTGAATCTTTAAGGAAGCTACTGTGTAAGCTACCGAAATATGCTTTCTATTATAAAACGTTGGTATTAGACATAACTATTATAAGCGCTTGGCTCCTGACCAAATGATGGGCAGTTCAAACCCAGATGTGGCAGTCTGCTTTCATAAAGATTTACAGACTTAGAAACCCTATGAGGCAGTTCTATTCTGTCCTCTAGGGTCCCTAACAGTTGGAATCAACTTGATTCCAACTGTGGGGTTTTTGACCCCACTCCTATTGGGTCTTATGCTCATCCAGCTATTTAGCAAATCTTTAAGTTTATGTTCAAATCTAATAACTTTTTTTCACAAAATATTCAAAGAAATATCTCTAAGTGGAATTTCAAGTGAATGATGTTAGGCAATTGCACTCAGTGAGGTGGTTGAAGGGAATTTGAGAAGAGGGTTTGAGACTTTGTCCTCATTCAGCCTAATCTTAGGTTCTAAGGGTAACTGGTCAAGAATGCTGAGAACACTCCTGTTTTTGCCTATCACAAACTTTCTCCAGACCAACATGTATTCAATGCCCTTAAAATAGAAAGGCCTGAGACACTGGCTCACCCTTTCCTACCATTTTTCTGTCAATACAAATACTTGTAATGACTATAAATAACTTAGAAATCAGTTACTGGAAAAAAATGGCAAAGCAAAGAGCTCATTCTTCACTGACAGATAAAAGTAACACTTTAAATCAGATCAGGTTGAAACACTGATAACATGGAATAAAATGTTTCTAAGCAACAGAGGAGAAGGATCAGTTTCAATAGAACAGACATTATTAGAATAAAAAAGGAACTCCAAAACAGTCCGTTTTTCTTATAAGCAATTCTCTCTGAAAGGTAAAACGAACTCTTTCCCAAAACTCAATCTGTTGAATAAAAATTTCTTTCCAAATATATGGTCTCAGCATGAACTAACCATGTTAATAGCCAAGTTTGAACATGTATGAAAACTTGGAGACTAAATAATAGAAAACAATGGTAATTTGTTTGCCTGGCCACATGATAAACTCTTCCTCAATCCTTGATTATCAACATAACTTACAAATAAAAATACTCAATATTCCATTTTATGTATGTCTTGGGCTCATCTAACTAGTAGTTTTGATATTCATTGCTAGTGACATCCTAAGGAGCTCTGGTTGCTCAGTAGTTAAGGCATTTGGCTCCTAACCAGAAGGCTGGTAGTTCAAACCCACCAGCTGCACTGTGCAAGGAAGAGAAGGCAATCCACTTCCATACAGATTTACAGCCTTGGAAACCCTATGGGTCACTATGAGTTGGATGGAATCAATTTGATGGCAGTGGATTTGGTTTGGGATTTGGTTAGTGACACCCTAGCTTTGTCAGTAGGAAAGATTTCATAAAGAGAAACCAATGTATCTGTAACAGTCCTGAATAAGTAACTAATACATTCTCTACTAAAAGAGAACGTGTCATCTTTTCATGTCACCTTTAAGCCACATAACCAAAAACCCCTTCATACTTGTAGATAAATTTTCCCACCACTGTATCTTTGGAATTGTAGTTTAGAAATCAGTGAACATTCTCATTAGTTTATCCAAGAATGAGAACACTGTGTACAAATGTCCTTTTCAAAGAACAGTCTGTAGAGAAGGCATAAAAATATGTATTCTCAGTGATCTTTTACTCTCCACCAAAAACATGCACAACGGGTTCAAAAAGACAAAACAGGCTCCTGTGCTGGCCATGAGTCTAGGCGGCAAACCAGAACTTGATACTTTGATTTCCCCATTGCTGGGACCAGCTGGAGGTGGGTATAGAGAAAAAGTCAGAGTAGGTCATAGGGCAGATCATTTGATTAGAGAAAAATAAATTTATGTGAAATACATTCATACATACATACAAGAAGCATTATTTTAAGTGTTATTTATTAGATGATTACCCATTTTTTAGAAAACTTACCCCCAAAATAATATATATTTTTGTGTATGTATGCACCTAAGCTCACCATAAGGAGCTCTGATAGTGTACTGGTTAAGGCTTTTGGCTGCTAACCAAAACATTGGTGGTTCGAACCCACCAGCTGCTTCACAGAAGAAAAATAAGGCAGTCTGCTTCTGTAACGATTTACAGCCTTGGAAACCTAATGGGGGTCACTATAAGTTAGAATCTACTAGTGATGATCTGTAAGGTTAAGGGCACATGACTTTGGTCCTGCCCAACTTCCAGCTTAGTGATTGCATACTTCCTACCAAATAAACCGAGGGAGAACCTGACTTTTCTACCATGCCATATCTTTACATACTCTACGTACAAATTCTAGAACTATTCTAAATTGCGTTCAATATCAAAAGTTATCACTATAACCTACTTCAGTCTTTTTCTGGTGGACATTGTTGAAACAAGAGCTTGATGTTATGATTTACATTGTTTCAATAATTCCTATCACTTTTTTCTACCATCCGTCAGTGTATTATACTGTGGTGGCTTGTTTGTTGCTATGATGCTGGAACCTATGTCACCAGTATTTCAAATTCCAATAGGGTCACCCCTGGTGGACAAGTTTCAGCAGATCTTCCAGAATAAAACAGACTAGGAAGAAAGGCTTGGCAATCTACTTCTGGAAATTAGCTAATGAAAATCCTGTGGATCACAGTCAAATACTGTCCATACAGTTCTTGAAGGCAAGCCTCCTAGGATAGAAATACACTGTAGCAGCAACAGTGGATTCAAACATCCCAATGATCATAAAGATGGCACAGAATCAGACATTTTGTTACGATGTGCATGGATCACCATGAGGTGGTGACTACTCAAAAGCAACTAACAACAACTTCAGTGTCTGCTATATCTCAGTTTAACTTTAAAGTCATCACAAAATAAAATGCTTAAATTTTTTATAGAAAATAATTATCATAAATGCCATTCAAAATCACTTCCACAAAACCCGAAATTAAGCTTCCAACTTTCTCTACCATTTTTCTGAGAGAGAGATTACAATGTGCCTTCAACTTTTTTCTATTTCTTTTTTAAACCATCATGGATCTTCAAATCAAAATCAAACCCACTGCTATCAAGTCAATTCCAACTCATAGCAACCCTCATTGAGTTTCCAAAGCAGTAAATCTTTATGGAAGTAGGTTGCTCTGTCTTCCTTCCACAGAGTGGCTGGTGGGTCTTAGGTTCTTTAATAAGCACATGAGGGAGTCAGAGATGTGAGATTGAAATTGAGTAGTGCAAGGCTAATATTCTTTACTCAGCCTTCATCCCCAATACTCTGTTTGCCAATATAGTCATTTCTCATTTTGATAATGTAATGGTGTTTTCATTCAGACATATTTCCTACCTTAACATTGTCTGCCCTAACATCAACATGTATATTTAAATGGCACCAGATCAAGCAGCAAAATATTAGGTCAGACACAGCTCATAGTAGGAAAAAAAAAAAAAAAGAAAGAAAGAAAGAAAGAAAAAGGTGCTGAACTGATGGAGAAATTAAATTGCTTCTAATTGCATACTGTGTTTCACCTTTGAAAGTCAAAGTATAGAAATATACTTTGCATTGTTCAAATTATCCTTCAAACATCTCATTTAGGTGATTTGGCTTAACCTGGAGAGTAATCTCCAGATAAATCTAAAAGCAGGACATGAGTAGCCTCCATTGCTTGCTTAAGAGGGTTGCTAGGCTCTTAAATCATCATTTAAGAGATTTGGAAGTGGTGTCGAACCATTAAATACTCTCTCCAGGTACAAGAGCTTCGGGGAATAGTGAAGAACATTGAACTAAGAAGTAAGAGACTTGTTTTCTTATCTGGCTCAGCCAATAACTAGCTATGTGAACACAATTTAGATCACACTTACTGCCATTTCAACTGCCTTAAATAGCTCCCAGTTGCCCTACAGATCAAACTCAACCTCCCAGTGTTGCCTTCAGTTTCAGTCAGTGCTCTGTTCTGTTTGTCTAAAGAGAGGCCCATGTAGTGGTGAGAAGCCCAGACTCTGAAGCCAGACTACCTGAATTTGAATGCTGGGTCTACCACTGATCTGCTTTGGGACCTTCATCAAGTTAATTAATCTCTTTATGATTCAATTTCTTAATCATAAAAATACCCACCCGGGGGGACCAGGTTTGCTGGTCTGATAGAGTCTGGTGGAACCACTGAGACTATGGCCCCTACCTGCCCTTCAGGTCTGGAATTGAACCCTCGCCTGTGGCTTCCAGCCAAACAATAGACAGGCATATGAATTGAACATTTACCTGAGGTTGATATACTCCTTGGAGAGAACAGGCATGGGAGAAATAAGGGCTGCTTATGCACAGGGAGACAGCTCAGGGGCAGGAGTGCATGGAGGGATGGACACAGGGAAGAGGTAACTATCAGGAGGAAGTAGGAGGGGAGATGTTGCATTGTGGTAAATTGTGGTCAATGTCATGAGACAAAGTGTATGTGAACTGCTGTATGGAAAGTGAATTTGCTCTGTAAATTTTCACCCAAATCACAATTAAAAATAAATAAATAAATACCCACCTGGTATGGTCGCTGTACTTCAGAATTGACTCTATGGAAAACAGGTAGTGTTGTGATGAGGATTAAGTGAGTTGAGACTGTCAATTCACTTAACTTTTGGCAGTACCTGGACTAGTTTCTTAGATGAAAAGCAATCCTTTTACTTTAAATCCCAATTGTAAACACATCTATCTGCTCCACAGTGCTTTCCCAGGTAAATGTATATGGTTTAGCAACCAAAGGAAATTGCTAAATTGAGTTAGCAGCTCAGTCAGACATGTTGATGTCTGCATGGTGTCTGAAGCAATGAAACTCATTTTCCTTTGGTGCTGTGCAAACCAAAAAAACAAACTCACTGCCATCGAGTTGATCCTGACTCACAGCGACCCCTCTTTGGGTTTCCAAGGCAATATCTCTTTGGAAGTAGATTGCCCAGTCTTCCTTCCAAGGAGTGGCTGGTGGGTTTGAACTGCCAGCCTTCTGGTTAACATATTCTTTCTTCTTGTATTTCTGTATTTCCTACGTATATGTGAGCCTGAAACATGTTGTTGACTCTGAAGAATCACTTTTGTGGCAAACTTATGCTCCTCTTTCAAGATGCAGCACAAATATCACCTCTTTCCCAGACTCTGAGTTAGTAAGGTACTCCTTCTTCATAGCCAAAACAAACAAAAAAACCCACTGCCATCAAGTCCATTCTGACTCATAGCAACCCCCAACGGTTTCCAAGGCTATAAATCTTTACTGAAGTAGAATGGCTCATCCTTCTTCCACGGAGCAGCTGGTGAGTTTGAACCACCAACCTTTTGGTTAGCAGCCAAAAAATGGCCACAAAATTATTTTGACATTCTTCCTATTAAGAGCTCTGGCCTATGTTCCTTCACCTTGAATCTGGGTGGGCTTGTAGCTGCATCATCCACTACAGTATGGCAGATGTGACATTATTGTCTTATGGGACTGGGCCACAGAGATGCAGCCTTCCCCTTGTTTGCTGGAATTTGCACACCTGAAGCCCTGTGGCTGCCATGCTGTAAGGGAACCCGGTTGAATGGAGAGGCCTTGTGTATGTGCTTGTAGTACATATCATCATGTCTTCCGCACTGAAGTTCCAGACATTAAGGAACAAAAACAAGCCAGCCCTTTTGTGTATCTTTTGTGCCTTGTCCAAATTCTTGACTGATAAAATCTGTGAAAATAGTAAAATTGTTGTTTTTCCACTGTTTTAATTAAGTTTTAGGCTAGTTTATCACACACACACATAACTAGGACAATTTTGTATGATTCCAAAAGACTTTTTACATACCACATCATCACATTGCAAAATAATCATTTTTATTTGTCCCACTCACTGGATTGTAAGCTCCCAAACACAGAAACTATGCTTTATTCATTTTTGTATGCCTAGTGCCAAATATAGTGCTGGGAACATAAGATACGCTCAATATATGTTTAAGTAAATTATTCCTTTGTTGTTGTTGTTGTTAGGTTCCATCAAGTCGTCTCCCACTCATAGAGACCTTATGTACAACAATATGAAACACTGCCCGGTCCTGTGCCAGCCTCATGATCCCTGCTATACCTAAGCCCATCATTGCAGCCACTGTGTCAATTCATCTTGCTGAGGGCATTCCCCTTTTTCGCTGACCCTCAACTTTACCAAGCACGAAATCCTGCTCCAGAGAATGGTCCCTTCTGAAAACATGACCAAAGTAGCTGAGACCAAGTCTGGCCATTCTAGCTTCCAAGAAGCATTGAGGCTGCACTTCTTCCAGGACAGATTTGTTTGCTCTTTTGGCAGTCCATGGTACTTTCAGTATTCTTCGCCAACACCACAACTCAAAAACATCAACGCTCCTTTGGTCTTCCTTATTCATTGTCCAATTCTCACATGCACATGAGGTGATTGAAAATACCATGGCTTCGGTTAGGTGCACCTTAGTCTCCAAGGAGACATCTTTGCTCTTCATCACTTGACAGAGGTCTTTTGCAGCAGATTTGCCCAATGCAGTATATCTTCTGATGTCTTGACTGCTGCTTCCATTGGTGTTAATTGTACAACCAAGTAATATGAAGTCCTTTACAACTTCAATCTTTTCTCTCTTTACTGTGATGCTGCTTATTGGTCCAGTTGTGAGGATTTTTGTTTTCTTTGTATTGAGGTGTAATCCATACTGCAGACTTCATCAGTCTTCAGTCTTCATCAGTAAGTGCTTCAAGTCATCCTCACCTTCAGCTAGCAAAGTTGTGTTGTCTGAATATCTCAGGTTGTTACTGAGTCTTCCTCCAATCCTGATGCCATGTTCTTCTTCATATAGTCCAGCTTCCTGGATTATTTGCTCAGCATACAGTTTGAATAAGTATGGTGAAAAGATAAAATCCTGACACACTCCTTCCTGATTTTAGACCATGCAGTATCCCCTTGTTCTGTTTGAAAGACAGCTTCCTGGTCTATGTACAGGTTCCTCATGAGTACAATGAAGTCTTCTGGAATTCTCATTACTCTCAATGTAATCCATAATTTGTTATGATCCACATAATCGAATATTTTTGCATAGTCAAACATAAGTAAACATTTTTCTGGTATTCTTTGCTTTGAGCCAAGATCCAGTGGACATCAGTAATGTCCTCTTTCATGTCCTCTTCTGAATCCAGCTTGCATTTCTGGAAGTTCTCTGTCAATATACTTCTGCCACCATTTTTGAATTATCTTCAGTGAGATTTTACTTGCATGTGATATTAATGATATTGTTCATTAATTTCTATATTCTGTGGGATATAGAATTCCTTTCTTTGGAATGGGTACAAATATGGATCTCTTCCAATCAGTTGGCCAGGTACCTGTCTTCCAAATTTCTTAGCATAGACGAATGAGTGCCTCTAGTGCAGCATCTGTTTGTTGAAACATCTCAATGGGTATTCCATCAATTCCTGGAGCCTTGTTTTTTGCCAATTCCTTCAGTGTAGCTTTAACTTTTTCCTTCAATACCACTGGTTCTTGATCATATGCCACTTACTGAAATGGATGAACATCAACCAATTCTTTTTGGTACAGTGATTCTGTGTATTCTTTCCACCTTCTTTTGATGTTTCCTGCAACATTCAATATATTGCCCATAACATCTTTCAATATTGCAACTTGAGCTTTGAATTTTTTCCTCAGTTCTTTCAGTTTGAGAAATGCTGAGCAGGTTCTTCCCTTTTGGCTTTATAACTCCAGATCTTTGCACATTTCATTATAATAATTGACTTTGTCTTCTCCAGCTGCTCTTTGAAATCTTCTGTCCAGCTCTTTCATCTTGTCATTTCTTCCATTTGCTTTAGCCTGTTCAAGGGCCAGTTTCAGAGTCTCTTCTGACACCCATTTTGGTCTTTTCTTTCTTTCCTGTCTTTTTAGTGACCTTTTACTTTCTTCATGGATGATGTTCTTGATGTGATCCCATAGTTCCTCTGATTTTATGTCATTGGTGTTCAATGCATCAAATCTATTCTTTAGATGGTCTCTAAATTCAGGAGGGATATAATCAAGGTCATATGTTGGCTCTAGTGCACTTCTTTTAATTGTCTTCAGCTTCAGGTTGAACTTGCATATCAGGAGTTGATGGTCTGTTCCACAAGCAGTTCCTGGCCTTGTTTTGGATGAAGATATTGAACTTCTCCATCACTTCTTGCCACAGATGTAGTCAATCTGATTCCTGTGTACTCCGTCTGGCAAAGTCCATGTGTATAACCACTGTTTGTGTTGTTGAAAAAAGGTATTTGCAATGAATAACTCATTGGTCTTGCAAAATTCTATCATGTGACCTCCAATGTCATTTCTATCACCAAAGCCATATTTTCCAACTTGGTGATGCTTCTTTGTTTTCAACTTTTGCATTCATTTCACCAATGATAATTAACACATCTTGATTGCATGTTCCATCAATTTTAGACTGCAGAAGTTGGTAAAAATCTTCAATATCCTCATCTTTGACTTTGGTGGTTGGTGTGTAAATTTGAATAATAGCAGCATTAACTGGTCTTCCTTGTAGGCATATGGATATTATTCTGTCACTGACAGCGTTGTATTTCAGGATAGATCTTGATACATTCTCTGAGATGATGAATGCCATACCATTCCTCTTCAGTTTATCATTCTCAGTATAGTAGATCATAGGACTGTCTGATTAAAAATGGCCATAACCAGTCCATTTCAACTCACTAATGCCTAGGATACTGATCTTTATGTGTCCCCTTTCACTTTTGACAACTTCCAATTTTCCTAGATTCATACTTCATACATTCCATGTTCCAATTATTAATGGATGTTTGTAGCTGTTTTGTCTCATCTTGAGACATGCCACATCAGCAAATGGAGGTCCCGAAAGCTCTACTCTATCCACATCATTAAGGTTGGCTCTACTCTGAGGAGGCAGATCTTCCCCAGTCTTATTTTGAGTGCTTCCCAACCTGAGGGGCTCATCTTCCGTCACTATATTGGAGAATGTTTCAGGGCTATTCATAAAGTTTTCCAGTAATATATCAGACAGTGTTTCACTGCTATTCATAAGGTTTTCACTGGCCAATACTTTGAGAAGTGGATGGCTTCTTCCTTCTTCCAAGTCTGTCTTACTATGGAAGCTCCGCTGAAACTTGTCCACCATGGGTAACCCTGCTGGAATTTGAAACGTCAGTGGCATAGTCTCCAGCCTCAGAGCAACACGCAAGCTACCACAGTATGACAAACTGACAGACAAGTTTGTCTCCCTTAGTTGTTCCAAACTGCTGTGCTTGCTTCCCAGTCTCCTCCAGCTGCTCCAGCACCCGCCTGCCATACTCGGCCTGCCCCTGCCACTCCAACAACCACCTGCTGCACCCAGCTTGCTTACCCGGCCTGCTTATCTGATGATACAAATCTCAAATAATATTAGAATAGATTGTATAATAAAATTATCATAGAATTTAAACTTTACAATCACCAGGAAGTTTTGTCCACTATCTCAAATCCTATGAGTTCTCAAAATTGCATGTACTAGATGGCAGTGCCTATATATCTGTACACATGAAAATATACAGATATTTTACATTTCTCAGCTGCCCCTAGATTCCCTGCCCTAGCCCCACAACCACCTACATATTTATTGGGCTCTTCATTTGCCCAACTTGGACTGTTGTTGTTGTTTGGTACTATTGAGTCAGATCTGACTTATAGCGACCCCTCCTTGTGTTTCCAAGGCAGTATCACTATGGAAGTAGATTGCCCAACTTGGACTAGCTCAAAGAAAACTCTTCTTTCTTCTCTGCTATATAAATTGTACCTGAGCTTAAAGGCCTCTGTGAAGTCATCCTTCTTTGTTTAGAAAAGAACCTGAGCAAGAGCAGGTCTCTGGATTTCTGAAGCAAGTAAGCAGTTATTCTGTAAGATTTTTAACATATTATTCTTGGGATTTGCACACACCCTTTAACAAGCAAAGGAGGTTTGGATGCATAGTGGTTAAAGCATTCAGCTGCTAACCAAAAGGTTGGCAGTGAGAACCCACCAGCCACTCTGCAGGAAAAAGATGAGACAATCTGCTTCCATAAAAATTTACAGCCTTGGAAACTCTATAAGGCTGTTCTACTCTGTCTTTTAGGGTCATTATGAATCGAATTCACTTGATGGCAGTGGGCATGGTTTGGTTTGTTTTTTAACTAGTAGTTTGTACATTATTTCTTTGATTGTTAAACACTATTTTTATGCAGCTTGGGTAGCCAAGAAAGTACAGTTTTTGTTTTCATTGCCAGCTTTAGCTAACTATATATGGATATATATTATATGCTCACATGCATATGCAAAATATACACACACACATACATATATGTATATTCACACCAAGTTTTCTCCATCAAGTTTGAAGCCTGATTTGGCTCCACTTTGTAGCTTAAAGCATAGGGAATGCTGTTCACTTGTTCCTTCATGTGCTATATGGGAAAAATCTGTGCCAGCCAAGCTAAATGCCAAGCAGAAGCTTCATTCTGGCTTCACTTATTTTTTATTTTTAGGTCTGGAGTGAGTCTTTGATTCAGTGTTCATATGCACACTAATTATGCCACTTCTCAGATATCAATAACATTGTAAGAAACCTCTTAAGTCAACAAGCCATGTAAAGGGACAGCAATTAAAATATACATGAAGTTTACCCAAAATTTAAATCACAGACCATGATATTGGGATTTATGGAGGGATGTCAGTTCATGAATGAGGAAAGTAAGAGGTAGGATTTTCTGGGACAGGGAGGTGTCAGGACTATCACAACCAGAGCAATGGAAGATGGTGGGCCACCCTGACCAGGAGACAATAGCTGTTGACAAAGCAGCCATGAGTTTGTGGCTCTGTCTTGAAAAGAGTCCATATTCCATAGCCTGGAAAATTACATGATGAAAAATAAAAGAGCAGTCAAGCATTTACAGAACACCAATTAATTCTGCACTTTACATGCACTTTGTTCCATCCTCATGACCAGTTATTTGATGTCTCTGGAGACTGTTTCCTCATCTTTGATAATGGTTCTCCCTACAAAAACTATTCTACCTGACTTACACCCTCAATTTCAGCAAAAATCTCCCCTTCCTTCACTGAGATGAGGCTGTCTGGTGTTAACTCTCTCCATTTCCAAATTTTGCATTATCTTTACTCATGTTTGTTGTTTTTCATTCTTAACTACAGAAAAAGTTTCCAAGACTCTATCCTTGATCCTAAATTTCCTCTCTCTTGTATCTTCAAACACCATGCTTGTACTGGCACTTTCCCTTCAACCTATACATGTTGACAAATCAAGAAAAATATCAATTGACTGCTATCTCCTCCAAGGACTATCTCCCCCTTCATTGTCTTCTTCAAGAAATGTTAAACACCTGAGCATAATGTTCAAGCCCCTCTCTATGGCTGGAAGAACTTTACCAACCTTATTTTCCATTTGGAATCTTGAATGGCACCAACAATTAAGCACTTGGCTGCTAACTGAAAAGTTGGTAGTTTGAATCCAGCAGAAGGGCCTCAGAAAAAAAAGAAAGACCTGATGATGTACATCTGCAAAACCAGCCACTGAAAACTCTGTGGACTACAGTTCTGCTGTGACACACATGGGGTTACCGTGAGTCAAAATCAACTGACAGAAATTGGTCCTGGGATCTTCCACTTCCCTCTTACTTTATTTTCTGGATATGTCAGATTACTTGTTATTCCGTACCTTGTGCCCCAGAATGACTGATTTTTTCCACATTTAAATATTCACATATATGCATATACTATTCCAACTGCCTTCTGTCATCTGAACTACTTGCCTGTAATAGATGGAATTGTGTCCCCAAAAAATATGTGTTGTAAGTCCTAATAACTTGTGGTTATCATCCCATTAGGAATGTGTTTTCCTTGTTGTGTTATAAGGCAGTATTAGTGTAAGGTGTGTTTTGAATCAATCCCTTTTGAGATATAAATGAAAGCAGAGATGGGGGGAGATGCATGCTGTTATGGATTGAATTGTGTCTCCCCAAAATGTGTGCTGTAAATCCTAATCCCTAGCTCGGTGGTTATAATCCTATTTGGGAATGGATTTTCATTGTTATGTTAGAGGCCATATCAGTATATGGTATATTATAAACCAGTCACCTATGAGATATAAAAAGAGCAGATTAGGCAGAGAGAAGCAAGCAGAGACAGAGGAAGAGAGATGCCACACCACATAAAGATTACCCAGCAGGAGAAGCTCAGAAGAGACAAAGACCTTCCTCGAGAGCCAGTGTGCCTTGAATTAGCTCTGGTGGCATAGTGCCTAAGGCACTTGACTGCTAACCAGAAGGCTGGCGGTTCAAACCCACCAGCCACTTCTCAGAAGGAAGATTGGGCAATTTACTTCTGTAGTAATACTGCCTTGGAAACCCACTTGACAGAACATAACAACAACAACAAACAGAAAATAAATTTCTGATTGTTAAAACCACTCACTTGTAGTATTTCTGTTTTAGCAGCACTAGATAACTAAGACTTAACTCCTCTATATAAATCTCATATTGCACTTCCTTCCAGAATACTTATTCGAGATCTGCTGGTAAAATGAATTTTTTCTCTTCCACAAGCCCACTCGGATTCAAGGGGAGGGGACATAGACCTGGACTCTCAGTGGGAGGAATGAGTATCAATCTATTTCAGTGCAATAACCACCCCAACATCTCAGTGGCTCATTACCTGTATGATGTGGGCCTTCTCATTCAGAGGCCTAGGCTAAAAGAGCAGCTTGATCTGAATCATTCTGGGGTTCAAAGGAAGAACACAAGAGCTGATGGAAACACACAATAATTCTTACATTCTCTGCTTGGGATGATACATGGCTCATTCTATCACATTCTATTGGCCAAAGCACATCACATGGCCAAATCTAAAGCCTGGGCTGGGACTATCTAAGCCTCTTATAGGTAAACGAGAAGTAAATAATTATAGAACTCCCATAATGATCGCACTGTAGTTTATCTTTATTATAGCATCAGGGACAACATGCCTTATTTCACATTTATTTAAGCTAAGAACTGAGTGATTATCATGTATGTAACCTCAGTATGTATCTTATATATTGAAATACTGGAATAGTTAGAGATTTTGAATTACTGTAATTTGCTTAAGGTAAAGTAAGTACCAAAGGAATAAAAAACTCCTCAAAAAAAGTAAAGTCTATTAAAAAATAAAAGTAAAAAAGGGGGGGGGGTTGTAAGGGTGTGACTGAGGGAGGGCTACTTTAGGTAGGGTGGTCACCAAAAGCCTCTCTGAAGATCATTATAATCTCATTGTATACATGTGATTGGGTGTTGGGAATCTGAATTTTCTACATTGAATTATATAATGTTTCAGAAACTAAGCATTATGGTGTTGGCTAATATTTATTTATTGCTCTTTAAAATAATATCAATATATATTCCTGTTTTTATGACTTTGTGCCTAGCTCCAGTTTTAGGTAACTGGGAAGAAAATATACTTTATTACAATTTGTCATACTGAATGAACTTGTATTTTATAAACTTAAAATATGGATGTTTCAATGTAGAATTCACGTTATATAAATTAAAATACAACTCAACACAACACACTGCCGTTGAGTTGGATCCGACTCATAGCAACACCTTCTTGGGTTTCTGAGGTGGTATTACTACAGAAGTAAATTGCCCAACCTTCCTTCCAAGGAGTAGCTGGTGGCTTTGAACCTCCAGCCTTTTTGTTAGCAGTCAAATACCTTAGGCACTATGCCACCAGAGCTCCCAATTTATATATATATATATATATATGTACACACACACATATATGTACATATATATATACACATATATGTATATATACATATATATATATATATATATACATATATATGTGTGTGTGTGTGTGTGTGTGTGTGTGTATATATATATATATATATATATAGCCCCCGGGGATGGCCTCAGGGCCTCGGGCAGTCAGCTGCCACACCCAAGGCTGGAGGTTCAAACCCACCGGCCGCTCCCCGCCAGGTAGATGGGCCGTCTCTTTAGGAGCTCTGGTAGCATAGTGCCTAAGGCACTTGACTGCTCACCAGAAGGCTGGCGGTTCAAACCCACCAGTCACTCCTCGGAAGGAAGGTTGGGCAATCCTACTTCCAGGTAGTGATACTGCCTCGGAAACCCAAGGAGGGGTCGCTATGAGTCGGGGCCGACTCGACGGCACATAACAACAACAACAACAAAATATATATATATAAAATATATAAAGTAAACCTATGTATCATCAGGATTTACTGGAAGCACAAAGTAGCATTAGCATTAGCATAAAATAGCATGCAAGGTAGAAACCAGACAATCATCAAATGTACCTCATTGCATTACAATTCGATCAATGTTGTTGTTGTTGTTGTTATGTGCCCTCGAGTCGGACCCGACTCATAGCGACCCCTCCTTGGGTTTCAGAGGCAGTATCAGTACGGAAGTAGATTGCCCATCTGCCTTCCGAGGAGTGGCTGGTGGGTTTGAACCGCCAGCCTTCTGGTTAGCAGTCAAGTGCTTTAGGCACTATGCTACCATTCTCTCTCTCCTTCCTTTCTATATTTGGTCCTCACTGTGCTTTAGTTATCTATTTCTGTGTAAACGGTCACTCCAAAACTTAACGGCTTAATGAATAAACAAAATGTGGCCTATCCATACAATGGAATATTATTCAATGATAAAATAAATGAAGTACTGACACATGCTATAACATAAATGAACCTTGAAACATTATGCTAAATGAAAGAATCCATACTCCGAAGACCACGTATTGTATGATTCCACTGACATGAAATGACCAGAGTAGGCAAATCCATAGAAGCAGAAAAGAGATTAGTGGTTCCCAGGGCCTGGACAGGAAGGAATAGGGAGTGACTGCTAATGGATACTTTTTTTTTTTTTTTTTTAGTGATAAAAATGTTACTGAATTAGATAGTGAGAATGTTTGCATAAAGCTGTGAATATACTAAAAACCACTGGTATACTTTTAAAAAGAAAAAGTCACTACCATCAAGCCAGTTTGACTCATAGCAACCCCTCCTTGGGTTTCTGAGGCAATTATCTCTATGGAAGTAAATTGCCCAATTTTCCTTCTGAGGAGTAGCTGGTGGGTTTGAACCACCAGCCTTCTGGTTAGCAGTCAAATGCCTTAGGCACTATGGCACCAGATGAATTTTATATGTGATTTATATATCAATAAAACTTTTATTTAAAGCAACTTAATAGCTGAAAACAATTTATTGTCATGTCCCACAGTTTTGTGAGATGACTGAGCTTAAATGAGACAATCTCACTGGGGTCTCTCATGAGGTGGTCAGTCAGAGACTAGATAGGGTGGTAGTTTTCTGAAGCTTTAACTAGACCAGATGTCCAAGATGGTTTACTTACATGGCTGGCAATTGATATTAGCAGTTTATTGTTGACCAGAGCAAGTACTCATCACTTCTCCATGTTCCTAATCCATGTTTCTCACATCATGGCAACTGGGTTGTCAGTGGAAGAATCCCAAGAGGCAGGAAGCTACTAGGCCAGAATGGCAGTGTAATTTCTACCATGTTCTGTTGAAAAGGGAGTCACAGGGCCTACCTGAATTCAAGGCAGAAGGACAAAGTCCCATTGTAGAAGAACATATAGCTTGGGAGATATTACTGTGGTCATCTTTGGAAGAAAATACAACCTGCTTTGTTGTTATTGTTAGGTGTCATAGAGTCAGCTCTGACTCATAGCAGCTCTGACTCATTCATACAATAGAATAGAACACTGCTTGGTCCTGCATCTTCCTCACAGTCCTTACTATATCTGAGTGCATCATTGCAGCTACTGTGTCAATCCACCTTGTTGAAGGTCTTCCCCTTTTACACTGACCCTCTACTTTACCAAGCATGATATCATTCTCCAGGGAATGGTCCTTTCTAACATGAACAAAGTAGGTAGGACAAAGTCTGACTATTCTTGCTTCCAGAGGCCATTCTAGTTGCACTTTTTGAAGGACTGATTTGTTTGTTCTTCTGATAGTCCATGGTACTCTCAGTATTCTTTGCCAACACCACAATTCAAAACCATCAACTCTTCTTTGGTCTTCTTTATCATTGTCCAGCTTTCACAGGCATATGAGGTGATTGAAAACACCATGGCTTGGGTTAGGCACACCTTAGTCTTCAAAGAGTTATCTTTGCTCTTCTTCAAAGAGTTATATTGCCCGGTGCAATACGATGTCTGGTTTCTTGATTGCTGCTTTCATGGGTGTTGATTGTGGATCCAAGTGACATGAAATCTTTGACAACTTCAATCTTTTCTCCATTTATCATGATGCTGCTTATTGGTCCAGTTGTGAGGATTTTCATTTTCTTTATGGTGAGGTGTAATCCATACTGCAGATTGTAGTCTTTAATCTTCATTAGTAAGTTTTTCAACTCATCTTCACTGTCAGCAAGCAAGGTCGTGTCGTCTGCATATCCCAGATTGTTAACGAATCTTCCTCCAATCCTGATGCCACGTTCTTCTTCATATAGTCTGGCTTCTCGTATTATTTGCTCAGCATACAGATTGAATAAATATGGAGAAAGGATACTACCCTGATGCACACCCTTCCTGATTTTAAACCATGCAGTATCCCTTTGTTCTGTTTGAATGGAAGCCCCCTGGTCTTTGTACAGGTTCCTCATGAGCACAAGTAAGTATTCTGGAATTCCCATTCTTCTCAATGTTATCCATAATTTATTATGATCTACACAGTTGAATGCTTTTGCATATTCAATAAAACAAATGTAAGCATCTTACTGGTATTCTTTGCTTTCAGCCAAGATCCATCTGACATCAGCAATGATATCTCTTGTTTCACATCCTCTTCTGAGTCCAGCTTGCTGTCTGGAAGTTTCCTATCCATATACTGCTGCAACTGTTTTTTGAATTATCTTTAGCAAAATTTTACTTGCATGTGATATTAATGATGTTATTTGGTAATTTCCACATTTTGTTGGATTACCTTTCTTTGGCATGGGTACAAATGGGAATCTCTTCCTGTCAGTTGGCCAGGTAGCTGTCTTCCAAATTTTTTGACATAGATGAGTAAGTGCCTTCAGCACAGAATCCCTGTGTTGAAACATCTCAATGGGTATTCTGTCAATTCCTGGATCCTTGTTTTTTTGCCAATTCCTTCAGTACAGCTTTGACTTCTTCCTCCAGTACCCTTGGTTCTTGATCATATGCCACCTCCCGAAATGGATGAACAATGACCAATTCTTTTTGGTACAGTGACTCTGTGTATTCCTTCCATCTTCTTTTGAAGTTTCCTGAATCATTCCATATTTTTCCCATAGAGTCTTTCAACATTGCAACTCGAGGCTTGAATTTTTTCTTCAATTCTTTCAGCTTGAGAAATGCAAGCATGTTCTTTCCTTTTGGTTTTCTAACTCCAGCTCTTTGCATATTTCATTATAATAATTGATTTTGTCTTCTCAAGCTTCTGTTTGAAATCTTCTGTTCAGCTTTTATTTGATCATTTCTTCCATTTGCTTTGTACAGTTCTTTCAAGAACAAGTTTCAGAGACTCTTCTGACATCCATTTTGGTCTTTTCTTTCTTTCCTGTCTTTTTAATGACTTTCTGTTTTCTTCATGTATGATGTTCTTGATGTCATCCCACAATTCCTCTGGTTTTCAGTCATTGGTGTTCAATGATACCCTATACTAAATGTCAAGCTGGAAACAGATCTGTGGGGTTCCTAGTTTATTGCCATGTATAATAAAATTCTGGAAACTGTAATTGTATTGGGAAAAATATGATAGTAATATATTCTCTGTCAAATTAGAAATAAATTAACTAGGAAAACTTTTTGTCTCTGTAAGACAGTAGATGACAGGGCATATTATTTCTGGGTTTCCTATGCTGTTTTGGCAGGAGTGGTTGCTGTGGGTCAGGTCCAACTCAGTGGGAAATAACAACAACAACAACAATGGTATTGGATTTGAGAGAAGGTACTCCAGGTTACAAATGCAATGCAGTCTCAGTACACTTAAGGATAGTATTTCTCATAGCTTCCAAATATTTTCAGGCATTTCTATAAGAATTTTTCCCATACACACACACACACACACAGTGGCTAAAGATCTAGCAAGTTACAAATTCAAGGAAATAACTGATAACAAGTTTCCTCAATTTCCAGATTCATACTTTATACATCCCATGTTCCAATCATTAATGTATGTAGCTGTTTCTTCCTATTTAGAGTCATGCCCCATCAGCAAATGAAGGTCCCAAAAGCTTTATTCCATGATGTCATTAAGATCAACTCTACTTTGAGCTGACAAGGGACAAGGCTTTAGTCACTTCTTGGGCACAGCCAGCTGCTCAGAGGGAGCGAGTAGTTGGACCTGTGGGCTGTGGGCCATAGTTGCAGGGACATCAAGCTCAATTGGCATAACATACTACACAAACCATTGTTCCACATCCTACCTTGGTGAGTAGCAACTGGGATCTTAAAAGCTTAAAAGCGGCCATCTAGATGCAATGATGGGTCTCTTCTCATCCAGAGTGAAGAAGAATGAAGAAAACCAAAGAGTCATGGAAACAATTAGTCCAAGTGACTGGTACACCATGAGATCTTCAGCCTATTTGACTATGAGACCAGAAGAACTAGATGGTGTCTGGTTACCTCTGTCAACCACTTGGAGGGGGATCTATGTAGGAGATCCTGGATTGAGTGGGAGAACAATGTGGAACAAAACACAAAATCACTTGGAAAAAAAAAAAAGACTAGGTTTGCTGGTCCGATAGAGCCTGATGGAACCACTGAGACTATGGTTCCTAGCTGCCCTTCACGTCTGGAATTGAACCCACTCCTGTGGCTTCCAGCCAAACAAAAGATAGGCATATAAGGTGAACATTTACACTAGGTAGATACACTCTTTGGAGAGAACAATCATGGGAGAAGAGAAGAGCTGTGTATGCACAGGGAGACAGCTCAGGGGGCAGGAGTGCATGGAGGGAAGGACACAGGGAAGAGGTAACTATCAGGAGGAAGTGGGAGGGGAGCTGTTGCATTGTGCTAAATTGTGGTCAATGTCGTGATACAAAGTATATGTGAACTGCTACATGGAAAGTGAATTTGCTCTATAAACTTTCATCCAAATCACAATTTAAAAAAAAAAAAAAAGAAGAAACAACTCTACTTTGAGGAAAGAAGCTCTGGTGGTGCAGTGGGTAAGACATTTGGCTACTGATCAGAAGGCTGGTGATTCAAACCCACCCAGGTGCTCTGTGGAAGGAAGATGAGGCAGTCTAGTTCCGTAAAAGCTTACAGCCTTGGAAACCCAATGGGTGTCACTATGAGTCAGAATCAACTCAACGACAGTGGGTTTGGTTTTTTTGTTTTTGTTTTTCCACTTTGAGGAGGCAGCTCTTTTGCAGTCATATTTTGAGTGACTTCCAACCTGAGGGGCTCATTTTTTGAGACTATATCAGACAGTGTTTCACTGCCATTCATAAGGTTTCCAGTGGCCAATTTTTTTTTTTTTTTTTTTCAGAAGTGGATGGCCCTGTCCTTCTTCCCAGTCCATCTTAGTCTGGAAGCTCTGCTAAAACCTGTCCACCATCGGTAACCCTGATGGTATTTGAAATTCTGGTGGCATACTTCTAGCCTCACCACAACATGCAAGCTTCATGTCCTACAGAGTAGGACAAAATGGCAGACAAGTGGTGGACATTTGCCTCGAGACAGTTCTGATTCATGGCGACCCTATGTGTGTCAGAGTAGAATTGTGTTCCATAGGATTTTCAGTGTCTGATTTTTCAGAAGTAGACTGCCAAGCCTTTCCTCCAAGCTGCTTCTGGGTTGACTCAATCTCCAAACTTTCCATTAATAGGCAAACACATTAACTATTTGCCCCATATTCAATTCAAAGAAATATGTCAAGCATTTTCTTAGTTTCTAAAATCTTACCCAGAAAGAAAGTGAAAACTAATACGAGTGGAACTCCAGTTCAACGAGATAAGATAGAAATACATTGACACTCACCCGAAGCTTGTTTTGCTTTCATAATCACAATTCCTACAGTTAAAAATATCATGTTGTTGTTGTTAGGTGGCATTGAGTCAGCTCTGACTCATAACAACCTTATGTATAATAGAACAAAATGTTGCCCCGTCTTGAGCCATCTTCACAATGGTTGCTATGTTTGAGCTCATTGTTGCAGCCATGATGTCAATCCAACTCATTGAGGGTCTTTCTCTTTTTCAGTGATCCTTTACTTTACCAAGTATGATGTCCCTTTCCAGCGATTGGTCTCTCCTGATAACCTGTGTGCAGTACAAAAGACAAAGTCTTGCCATCTTCACTTCAAAGAGTATTCTGGCTGTACTTCTTTCAAGACAGATTTGTTCATTCTTCTGGCAGTCTGTGTTATATACTATATTCTTCACCATCACCAAAACTAAAATGTATCAATTCTTCTTCAGTCTTTAACATGCATGAGTCAACTGAAAATACCATAGCTTAGGTCAGGCATATCTTAGTTATCAAAGTGACATCTTTGCTTTTTAACACTTTAAAGAGGTCTTTTGCAGCAGATTTTCCAATGCAATACATCATTTGATTTCTTAACTACTGCTTCCATGGACATTGATGAATGAAATCCTTGACAACTTCTATTGCTTTGTCATTTATCATGTTGTTTATTGGTCCAGTTGTAATGATTTTTCTTTTCCTTATGCTGATATGTAATCCATACTGAAGGCTATAGTCTTTTATCTTCATCAATAAATGCTTTAACTCCTCTTCAGTTTCAGCAAGCAAGGTTGTGTCATTTGCATATCTCAGGTTGTTAAGGAGTCTTCCTCCAATCATGATGCTGCATTTTTCTTCATGTAGTCCAGCTTCTCAGATTATTTGTTCAGCATACAGATTGAATAAGTATGGTGAAAGGATACAACCCTGATGCACAACTTTCCTGATTTTAAACCATGCAGTATCCCCTTATTCTGTTAGAATCACAGCCTCTTGGTCTGTGTATAGCTTCCTCATGAGCACAAATAAGTATTCTGGATTTCCCGTTATTTTCAATGTTATCCATAATTTGTTATGATCCACATAGTTGAATGCCTTTGCATAATCAATAAAATACAGGTGAAGATCTTCCTGGTATTCTCAACTTTCAGCCAAGATCTATCTGATGTCAGCACTGATATCCCTTATTCCATGCTCTCTTATAAGTCCTTGAATTTCTGGCAATTCCCTTGTATAGCTATTTTTTAATTATCTTCAGTAAAATTTTGCTAGCATGTGATATTAATGATATTGTTTAACATTGCACCACTCAAAATGAGAAACAGCATCTATAAATATCAATGATAATCATAACATGGAATGTATGAAGTATGAATCATAGAAAACTAGTTGTCAAAAATGAAGTGGAATGCTTGGAGATCAATATACTAGACATTAGTAAGCTGAAATGGATGGGAATTGGCCATTTTTAGTTCAATAATTGTATGGTCTACTATGCTAGGAATGGCAAGTTGAAGACAGCATTGCATTCATAGTCAAAAAGAACATTTCAAGATATATCCCAAAGAACAATGCTGTCAGTGATGGGTTAATATCCACATGCCTACAAGAAAGAACAGTTAATAGGACAATAATTCAAATGTATGCAGTAACTGCAGATGCCAATAATGAAGAAATTAAAGATTTTTATGAACTGCTACAGTTTGAAATTGATCAAATGTGCAATCAATATGCATTGATAATTGCTAGTGATTGGGATGGGAAAGCTGGATATGAAAATGGATCAGTACTTGGAAAATACAGCCTTCATGATAAGAACAATGCAGAAACTGCATGACAAAATTCTGCAAAACCAATGACTTATTTATCAGAAATACTTTTTTCAACAACACAAATGATGATTATGCACATGGGCCTTACCGGGTGGTTTACCTAGGAATCAAGTAAATTACATCTGTGGAAAGAGATGATGAAGAAGCTCAATATTTTCAGTCAAGACATATAACCAGGTTCTGACTGTGAAACAGACCATCAATTGTTCATATGCAAATTCAAATTGAAGCTGAAGAAAATCAAAGCAAGTCCAAGAGAGCCAACATATGACCTTGAATACTTTCTGCCTGAATTTAGAGACCATCTCAAGAATAGACTTGATGCACTGTATACTAAAAATATTATAGTAACATATATAATGAAGGCTCTATCTTATGCTCTGGTGGCATAGTGGATAAGGCACTTGACTGGACCATCAGCGGTTCAAATCCACCAGCTGCTCTGTGGAAGGAAGACTAGTCAATCGACTTCTGTAAAGATTTACAGCCTCGGAAACCCAATGTGGGTCTCTATGAGTCAGAAATGACTCAATGGCAGTGAGTTTGGTTTGGTTTATCTTGCTATGCTTTGATTGGAACAGCAAAAAACATTTTCTTCTATTAATCATTTATTCAAAGGATCACTTATCTTTACATTCCATTACCTAACCTACGTACTAAATTTTGGATTCTGATCCCACTATTCAACTGAAAATATTCTCAGTCTGAACACTGACTACACCAAATTATTTAGGAGAGCAGAAAGGGGCCGTCACAATCTGATGCTAAAGTACAGTCTAGAGAACAGTTCCCTGCTATAACCACTCTTGCTTTGACCCCTATATTCTAGAGGTACTGAGCTACTGTGGAATATTCCCAACACACCTTTCATACCTTCAAGTCTTTGCTCATGATATTCCCTTTATCTGACTGCAAAAAAAAAGGGGCATGGTGGAATGTCTTACCTCTTCTAACTTCACAAGTGGGAGAGAAAATCAAGATGAACATCAATAGCCCAAGGCTGGTTCCTATGAGGTGGAGGTCAGACATGTGGCCTCCAATTCTGACACTAACCACCCCTCCCATGGCACTCTCTACTTCTCTGCTGAGTTTGATATTTCATTGCAGTGACTACACAGAATTCACAGACAATACTCACAATCATAGGGTTCACTAGGGAAGCAACAGGTTACAATTTAGGTTCAGCAATACTCAGAATACAATTCTTTGATCAGAACAGCCTCCCCTCAGTGATGCCTGTAGCCATACCTCTCTGATCCTTGGCCTCTCAGCCTGGCCTCTGCCCTGCTCCAGCAACCATTACAAAGTTTTTGACTGCTAACCAGAAGATCAGTAGTTCAAACCCACCAGTCACTCCGTGGAAGGAAGACTGGGCAATCTACTTCCATAAAGATTTACTGCCTTGGAAACCCAAAGGGGGTTACTATAAGTTGGAATTGACTCGATGGCAGTGAGTGTGGCTTTTGGTTTAATCACTCACTGCCATCAAGTCAATTCCCTCTTATGGCAACCCCCATAGGGTTTCCAAGGCTGTATATTTTTATGGAAGTAGATTGCCTCATCTTCCTCCCACAGAACAGCTGGTTGGTTCAAACTGCTGACCTCCTACCTAGCAGCCTCCTGGCTAGCAAGCCTCCTGCCCAAAGACATTCGGTTTTCTTGCTCCATAGGCCAGCAAACCCACTGCTCTGTCTTGCGCCAGCCTCTCAGTTCTGATCTTCTGTTGCCTCTGCTGCTGCTATCCTCTGTCAAGGAGGTCCAGCACAAGGATCTTGGGTCCAAGAATGTGCTCCACTCCTGGTTCTTTCTTGATGGTGGTGAAAGCTCCCTTTCCACCTGTGAGATGACTCATTTTAATCCTAGTGGGATGGCAAAACTAGCCAATCCCCATGTTAGGGTTTCATACACCTTATTTCCATGTTTCCACTCCCACAAAGGTGTCATTTACCTTGTTTATATTATTAACAAGCTATCCAATCCCCTTGGTGGGCTGCAAACCTCTCATATTTACCTAGTTCCACCCAGTCATCTGGTAGGAGTTACAAATACTATGACTAGAAGAGCCATATTAAGTATTTCACTGCACCACATTGACATCCCCTTCCCCAACTGATTTACTTGTTGAATTCCACCTTAAGGACCAGTGCCAATATTACTTCCCTTTTTGCAGCTCTCCCTATTAGATCCTCCACCTTATTAATTCTTTCCTTTTCTATGTTACCTTTATTTTATATACCTCTTTATTATACCACTCATCACATTGTATTTTAGCTACTTACATGCTTCTTCTCATCGTGCATAACTCACAAAATGATAATGATTAAAATTTTTTGAATTGAATTCATGCTTCTCAGGTTTTCTTTGACTGAAAATAATGGTTACTACTTTTGATCCTTCACTGCTCCCGCACAACCCAATCTCAATAGGGAAGATAAATGTGAGCCCAGGAGTGTATATATAGGAAATATCTTAATCTCTAGTTTCTAAGGTATAAATGCTTGGACAAAGGCTATTCTTGAGATTAGAGGAAATAGACACTTAAAAATGAACTGAGGTTCATTTATGTTGTGACAGATTATAGTGAATGTAGAAAGGAAGTGAGATAATTTTTATAGCTTGGGCTAGAAAAATTATTACACAGTAACCCAAAATGTGGGATGGTAAAGATGGAACTCAGAGAAGCAGTAGGTACCTCCTGCTCTGCTTTGAGCACAATTTCATTAACCTAATTTCATTAAACATGAAATCTCCAGTTGATTGGAAAAGGCAGCCATGTTTTTTTTTTTTTTTTCCATGGCTGCCATTCAGTGTTCAGCTATGTTTTCCTTCATCATATTTAAAGAATTAAGCTTCTGAAACCATCTCAACAGAGAATCTTTAATAATAATAATAATATTGAGATTTGGGTGAAAGTTGACAGAGCATATTTACTTTCCATTCAACAGTTCATACACATTTTGTTTCATGACATTGATTGCAATCCCCATAATCTATCAGCTCTCTTGCCACTTCCTTCCTGTAGTTACCTTTTCCCTGTGTTCTTCTTTCCTATGCATTTCTGCCCTCTGAGCTATCTCCTTGTGCAAATGTTGCCCTTCTGATCACCTATGGTGGATTATTCTAAGGAGTGTACCTACCTGGTGTAAATGCTCACCTTACATATCTGTTTATTGTTTGACTGGAAGCCACAGGAATGAATTCAATTACAGGCTTGAAGGGTGACTCAAGTCTCGGTGCTTTCACCAGTCTCTATCAGACCAGTACACCTGGTCTTTTTTATGATTTTGAGTTTTATTTTTTTTCACGTTTACAACAGAGAGTCTTTTGACAGAAGAAATTAGAAGATTAATTTTAAGCACTTATCCCTTGTAGAAGGAGCCCTGGTGGTACAGTGGTTAACTGCTTGGCTGTTAACCAAAAGGTCAGTGGTTTGAACCCACCAGCTGCTCCATAGGAGAAAGATGATGGTAGTCTGCTTCTATAAAGATTACAGCCTTGGAAATCTTATGGGGCCCTACTCTGTCTTATAGGGTCTCTTTCAGTTGGAATCAACTTGATGCAATGGGTTTTTTGAAGCCTAAGGTATTTGACTGCTAACCAGAAGGCTGGCAGTTCAAACCCACCAGCTACTCCTCAGAAGGAAGATTGGGCAATCTACTTCTGTAGTGATACTGCCTCAGAAACCCCAGGAGGGGTTGCCATAAGTTGGAAATGACTCGACGGCAGTGAGTTTGGTTTTTGGTTTTGTAGTAAGGAGCCCTGGTGATGCAGTAGTTAAGTGCTTGGCTGCTAACTGAATGGTCAGCAGTTTGAATTCACCAGCCACTGCAGGAAAAAAAGACATGGCAGTTTGCTTCCATAAAGATTTACAGCATAGGAAACCTTATGAGGTAGTTCTACTCAGTCCTACAGGGTTGCTATGAGATAGCAACAGGTTTTTGTTGTTGTTGTGTATTCCTTATAGTTACTAAACTATTCAGGCAAAAGCCCAGCCCAATGTGGTTCTCAAACACAAATTGTTGGGATTCACCCCAAAGATTTTGATTCAGTAGGCCTGAGTTCCCACCCCAAACCCCACTGCCATCCAGTTGATTCTGACTCATAGGGTTCCAAGGCTATAAGTGTTTATGGCAGTAGATTGCCTCAACTTTTTCTGGCAGAGCTGCTGGTAGGTTTGAATCACCGACCTTCTGATTAGCAGCCAAATACCTTACCAACTATGCCACCAGAGCTCCTAGACCTGAGATAGGGCTAAAGAATTCACATTTCTAGCAAATATAATCCCAGATGATGATGCTGATGCTGCTAGTCTCGGGAGTTTGGGAATCACTGCCCTAGTCCATCCCCATATTGACCCCCAGGCAGGACCAGATAGGTCTTCTTTTCCAGGTCTGCATGCCTTTCTATAGACTCTTACTGCCAACCTGGTCTAAGGGGAGGTGATCCCAGGCAGAAAGTATCAACAATGGCCAAGCAAACTGCATCTAAAATAACAAAGACACAGAGCGATAAAAAAGAAGTGAAGAAAGACACATATTTAATTAGTAAGAAAGAAAACAAAAAGTAGATATTGCTTAATTCTTCAACAGCAAAGTATCTGTCTTTGAGCCCCGTTGAAAAGGCTTACAAAATTCTCTCTCCCATAAAATTTACATCTTTTTTTTACTTGTCAATCAATAATTCTTCCCTTCTATTACTCCACACACATAGCTAAAAACAATATTGAATGGCTTGCAGTTATAATATTAATGATATTATACACAGACATACATTTGATTTTTAGAACTTTATGTCAGTTGGGCTCACTTTGTTCTCTGATATTTAAATAAAATTGACTCACATTCCCAGCTCACATATTGTAGAAATCTTCTGACCCTCGTAATGTCTCCATGGACTTCACTGTCTTATGTCTTTGTCTAGTCCCATCTATCTACCATTTTCTTTTCTATGGAATTCTGTATCTCTCTCATTCCTGCCTGTTGAATTTGACCCTTTATCAGAATGGTTCAATTACCCAAATGTGGAATATAGCTATTGAACCTAAATTTCCTCCCCAATACTATTCATTGAAGGGATTTCTTGAATTGTTTTATCTCCAAAATTCATTCATTCATTCATTCATAAATATTTATTGAGCAAGTATGAATCAGGTACTGTAGAAGATATAGCAGGTACAATAACGAATAAGATAGAATGGTATTGGAGACAAAACGAATGAGCCATTTATTACTGGAGAATGAGATAGGTTCATGTTCCACAAGAAGCTGAATGAGCCATTCTGTTGAAGACTTGTGGGTAATACAAAGCTTCATGGCACAATATAACTTAATATAAAGCATCTGTTTTCAAAGTCTGAACAAGTTGTCAACATGGAAAAGATGGAGGAAAGTGTGGAGCCACCCTTTGAACTCTATCATTGCTTTGAATTGTTTTATCTCCAAAATTCATTCATTCATTCATTCATTCATTCATTCATAAATATTTATTGAGCAAGTATGAATCAGGTATTGTAGAAGATATAGCTTGTTGTTGTTATATGCCATAAAGTCGGACCCGACTCATAGCAACCCCTCCTTGGGTTTGTGAGACAGTATCACTACAGAAGTAGATCACCCCATCTTCCTTCCGAGGAGTGGCTGGTGGGTTTGAGCTGCCAGTCCTCTGGTTAGCAGTCAAGTGCCTTAGGCACTACGCTGCAATTAATAAGATAAAACTGTGTTGGAGACAAACAAATGAGCCATTTATTACTGGAGAATGAGATAGGTTCATGTTCCATAAGAAGCTGAATTGAGGATTAGGGAGGCTTCTTGTAGGTAATAATATCTAAGCTGATTCTTGAAGGATGAGTTGGAATAAACTAGATAAAGAAGAAAGAATAGATAGAGATGACACTGGAGAGTTATGCAAGGACCACACATGGAAGGTCCTAATACATGATGTTAAGGGATTTGTGCTTTAACACATAAAGTATGAATCATAATATCTGGCACAAAATAAGTTCTCAATAAATACTATCTTTTACTATTTATCATATGGGGTAAACACATGAAGATTTTGAGTAGAGTGAGGGGAAGATAAAGAGGGATGTTGACATCATAAGATTTGTCTTATGCAAACTTCCTTTGGCTGCAGATAGAAAAACAGATTGTAGCAGATCAATATTAGAAGTCGTAAGCCAGTTTCAAAAAGTGGTAATATAGAAAATCTGTAAAATTCTAAAGATGGTGTAAGGTAAAAGAAAAGGATGGTAACAAGAGTGGTATTGAGTTTCCTAGTTGAGAAAATGAGTGGATGGTGGTGCCATTCAGTGAGATAGGGAACACTGGAGGAAGTGGAAGAGGAGGGTGGGAGAGAAAAGATATTTTCCAATTTTTAAATGTGTAGCTTTGATGACAGGGGACATACAGGGGGATGTCCAGAAGCAGTGAAGCATAGGCTGAGATTAGTGAGAAAATTTGGACTAGAAATGTTGTTACTTTTGGAAGTTGGCTGCCTTTAGAGCATAAGTAAATCCATGGGAGTGGACGAAATCACCCTAAGAGGATTAAAAAATCAGGCCTTGGGAGGAATCCTGATGATCACCTCCATTTGGCAGATGAACAGAAGGACAGAAGCTGCTGAACAAGACAATGATTCCAGAGAAGTAGGAAGAAACCCAGAAAATGCATGTGATGGAAGCCAAAGTAGGAAAGTATTTCAAGGAGAAAATATTTCAAATGCTGCTGAAAATTCAAATAAGATTAATAATTTTTAAAATTCTGTCTACACACACTTTCTCTGTCTTACTGAACTTACTCTTCACCCTCATGGGAATCTTCTGCCCATCAAACTTGCTGTGCTTACCTTTTTTTTTTTTTCCTTGCTCATTTGCCTTCTTAAATAGTTTAAATCCCACAATTAGCCACTTGATTGCTGTACCGAACATTGCTGGTAAAATTCTAGAAACCTGGCCAACGGTTTGACAGCATTTAATGTTATATAAGCTAAGTTTTCCCTGTTTACTGTATATAACTCTCCTTTCACCCTGTTTGGAGGAACACTAGTGGTGCAATGGTTAAAGCCTTGGCCTACTAACCAAAATGTCAGTGATTCAAACCCACCAGCTGTTCCATAGGGGAAAGATGAGGTAGACTGCTTCTGTAAAGATTTACAGGTCTGGAAACCCTATGGGACAGTTTTACTCTGCCCTATGGTGTCACTATGAGTTGTAATTGTCTCCATGGCAGTGGGTTTTTAGTGGATTCCCCCTATTTCAACTGCAATCAACATCTATGACACTCCCACAGTACCAGTTTTAAATATTTCCCATTTTTCTGAAAGCATGACTTCTCCCTCAACTCTTAAGAGTCAGCTAATAACCCTTTCACCTACCTTATTAGAAGTCAGAGGGCCACTCATGTGAGCTTCATCAGCGACTCACCTCCTTCACACTAAAACTTCTGTTATCTTCTCTCATTCCTTCCCTCTTCCTATATATTTAGGGGAAAAAAAAATCCCCTTTTATACTCTAACTTTCTCACATGTAATCTTGACCCTTATCCAACAGTTTTTCTCTGGCCTGTTTCTTAAGATGGAGTTTCTCTTTACTCTGGTCACTGTCTTCTAATCTATAAACAAATTCAAGTCTTCTGTGATGGACAGACTCTACTGTGGCTCCCTTGACCCCGCCTCTTGGTGTTCATGCTACTTTATGTTCTTTATCTTGAGTATAGATGGGACATGTGATTTGCTTCTAATAGAAATAATACTTCAGATTAAATCTGTGATCAAGGATGATGAGGGAAAAAGGCAAGATGGCTGACTAGGCATAAAGACTGCACAGACCCTCTTCAACAAAGAAAAGGGAAACCAATTAACACAGACACAGAAGATAATCCTGGACCCCTGAGCCTTGAAGGGA
>NW_006922064.1:1485576-1496336 GCF_000298275.1 Orycteropus afer afer
TATCCTATCACTGACAGCATTGTACTTCAGGACAGTCAACCCATAGAAATACGAGAAATAATAAATAGGGCTGTTGTTCTAAAACTTGACATTTTGGAGCGATTTGTCAAGGAGCAAAAGATAACTCAAACACTCCCTTGTAATGATTTTCATCTTCACTTCTCTGGCAAAGCAGTTCCTCTTAAAGATTAATAATGACCTTAGTCCCTACGTTCAATGGCCTTTTCTCGGTCTTTCCAAGACATAGAGACATATGGCACTAGTGAAATTTTCTCTGTCTCTTGATGTTTCCTTCTCTTGTAGTTTCTGTGACATACCCTCTCTAAAAAACAATTTCTTTGCCTAAAAAAGGAGCCCTAGAGGCACAATGGTTAAGTGCTCAGCAACTACACGAAAGGGAGAAAACACCTGGCAATCTGCTCCCATAAAAATTTAAGCCTAGGAAATTGTATGGGGGCTGTTCTACTCTGTCCTATAGGGACACTGTGATCTGGAATCAACTCACTGGCAATGGGTTTGTTGTTGTTTTTATTTTGGTGTAGTCCTCCAAAAATTAAGCTTGAAAATCCTTAAATGCTCAAAAAATAGTGTAATGAGATCTTTCTGGATCACCGTTTATTGTGAAGTGGTTTCTCTCCTTGCCCAACTGTATTATGGCTCAGGGAGGAGAAAGGAAGGACAGATCAAAAAGAAGTCTCTACCAGATACAAAGAGAAAATGGCAGGCTCAGTCCTTGTACCCAATAGAGTGTGAGGAAGGAGGCAGGGTTGGGGAGACAAGGGTCAGACACATTTGGGAAGACTGTTCCCTACCTTGCCTAAAACCTGGAGAGGGGCCCACAAACCCATCACCATAGAGCCAATTTTGACTCATAGCAACACTGTAGGACAAAGTAGAACTGCCTCATAAGTTTCAAGGCTGCAAATCTTTATGAAAGCAGAATGCCTTATCATCTTTCTCCCACTGAGCAACTGGTGACTTTGAGCCTCTAAACTTTCAGTTAGCAACCAAACTCTTAACCACTGCACCACCAGGGCTCCTTTCAAGGGGGACAGTGTCACATAAATCTTGGGGAAAAGTTAAAAATAGAGGGGAGCTCTGTGGAGAGGAGTCTGCTGTGTAGGATGGTTCCAAGCAACATGGGCAGTTAGAGCTGAGTGAAAGTGCAGCCTCTCCTGATTAGATGAGAGGGCCTGAGTTACCTTGTCTGAGCTGCCTTTAGCTCCTGTGTGACATGAAGGAAAATCCCTTCATGTCATGTGAGAGAGAGGAAGATACTGAACTGACAACACTGGGCCTCACCAGTGAGGGGAAAGAGGCTTCAGAGTAAAAAGTCTGGTGGAAATCTTGGTCAAGATGCCGCTGAGACTCAGAGCAGTGTCTAGTACTCACAGGACTGGGGTAGTGCCCAGTATTGAAAGAAAAATCTGATCAATATGTCAATTACAGTTAAAAGGTTTTAATGGATGGAAATAAACTGCTTGAGAGCAGGGAGCATACTTCCAGAGAGATGAGCATGTCACATTACAATTTTGATCAGTTTATATGCAGTTAAGACTGTTAGGGGATTTCCCAAAAGGGAAATTTTAAATGATTGGTTGTCATTCACTTAATCGACAGCAGGTGGCTTGGATTTGTTTAGTAAGTTTGTGTGTCTGCATTCTATAGGTTGTTGTTGTTGTTGTTAGGTGCCGTTGAGTCAGATCCAACTCATAGTGACCTCTCCTTGGGTTTCCGAGGCAGTATCACTACAGAAGTAGATTGCCCAACCTTCCTTCTGAGGAGTGGCTGGTGGGTTTGAACCGCCAGCCTTCTGGTTAGCAGTCAAGTGCCTTAGTTAGTTATGGCTTATCTGATTATTTAAACTTATTCCACAACTGTCTTTATCATGAGTTTTTAATTTCTGGGAATGGTTAAGAATTAAGATTAAACAAAGTGTGTGTGAGAAGGACACTTTCTTTAAGAGCTATCAACAGAAGAAACCCATCAGGAGCTCCTGGAGCCAGGAAGAAACCAGAAAATTCCCCCTTATTCCACAACTGTCTTTATCATGAGTTTTTAATTTCTGGGAATGGTTAAGAATTAAGATTAAACAAAGTGTGTGTGAGAAGGACACTTTCTTTAAGAGCTATCAACAGAAGAATCCCATCAGGAGCTCCTGGAGCCAGGAAGAAACCAGAAAATTCCCCCTTTCCTCATGAGCACCAGCAAAGAGCCCTGGGGCCAGCAGCCCTACCCCAGTCCAACAAGGCTCCAGAAAACACAAGGTCTAGATTAGAGTTTTATTCCTTCCAGGCCCCATATACCCAGAAGAATCAGGAGAAGGAAGAAGATATCTAAAAGACTGAACATTTCCCAAAAGAAAATGAGTTACCTAAAAAAGAAAAAAAAAAAAAAAAGACAGAACCCACAGACAGAGATTCCTATTAAAGGCCTGATGGTGTCCTCTGTCCCCACTGCCCAGCAGGGTGAGGATGGATGAGAAAGATTAGATTATCATAGAAAATAAAAAACCACTTTTCTTTGCACATCTGAGGTGTAGAGACTTGTAAATTGCCAGCCCCCACTACACATGAAAGATTTTTAAAATAAAAATCTAAAAACTTATAAAAATTCTAAAAGGGCAGGAAAGTTCCTACCATACATGAACTGTCTGTTATTCCCATAAAATAGTACCACTTTCTTTGAATTACTTTTTAAAATGTTTAACTAGTAAGTAAATAAAATAGTATTTATAAAATATATGTAATGTATGAAAATAGTAATCTAACAAAAATCCGTGTACTCACAGTCCTGCTTGTAAAAAAGGACTCCCCCTACCATTACTAAACATTTTGATCAAAGATTCTATCAACTTTTCTTATCAAAAGGGACAAAATGCAGGACAGAATTTCAAGCCATGGAGGGGACAAGAACCCCTGAAATTATTGCACTGAGATTATCTTTAAACCTTAAACCAAAAACATCATTCCTTGAAGTCTTCTTAAAATCAAATAATAGTTTAGCTATCCTAGTGCTGAATGTGTACATTGAGCATTGCACTATTTTAAGATGTATTTACATGGCATCAAATTAAAAG
Source organism: Orycteropus afer afer (assembly GCF_000298275.1). Lineage (NCBI taxonomy): Eukaryota > Metazoa > Chordata > Mammalia > Tubulidentata > Orycteropodidae > Orycteropus > Orycteropus afer. Next base: position 1,488,656 of record NW_006922064.1, read on the forward strand.
ACTTGATAGAAAACTTAGGGGTCAGGGAGTTTATGTTAATAGGGGAGTGTTGTGAATTGAACTGTGTCCTCCAAAAATATGTGTGGCAGTTTCTAATTTCTATGAGAAACATGTGACAGTTTGCTTCCATAAAGATTGAAAAAAAAAAAAAAAAAAACCTCACTGCCATCCAGTCCTTTCTGACTCATAGAGACCCTCTTTGGGTTTCCAAGGCAGTAAATCTTTATGGAAGTAGATTGCTTCCTTCCATGGAGTGGCTTGTGGGTTTGAGGCACCTTCTGGTTAACAGTTAAATGCCTTATGTACTATGTCACCAGAGCTCCTTTCCATAAAGATTCTGGGAAAAAAACAAAACAAAAGAAAAAAAAAACCTCATTGCACTCTAGTCAGATTTCTGAGGCAGTATCACTATGGAAGTAGATTGCCCAATCTTCCTTCCGAGGAGTGGCTGGTGGGTTTACCAGTCAAATGCTTTAGGTACTATGCCACCAGAGTTTAGAAATCCTGCAGAGCAGATCTACTCTGCCCTGTGGGATCACTATGAGTTGGAATTGATTCTAAGGAAATGGGTTTCGGTTTTCAGTCTGTGATTATAATCGCATTTGGGAATGGGTTTTTGTTATGTTAATGAGGCATAATTAGTGTAGGGTGTGTCCTGACTCAAACTCTTTTGAAATTTTTATAAGAGTTTAAATAAACTAGCATAGATTCCACATCATATGAAGATCACCCAGAAGCAGAAGCTCAAAAGAGGCAAAGACCTTCCCCCAGAGCCAACAGAGAGAAAAACCTTTCCCCTAGAGTCAACACCCTGAATTCTGACTTCTAGCCTCCTAAAGGGGAGCTCTGGTAGCATAGTGGCTAAGACACTTGCCTGCTAACCAGACGGCTGGCGGTTCAAATCCACCAGCCAGTCCTCGGAAGGAAGGTTGGGCAATCCTACTTCTGTGGTGATACTGCCTCGGAAACTCAAGGAGGGGTCGCTGAGTCGGGTTTGACTTGATGGCAAATAACAACAACAACAACAAGCCTCCTAAACTGGGAGAAAATAAATTTGTTTGTTAAAGCCATCCATTCATGCTATTTCTGTTATAGCAGCACTAGATGACTAAGATAAGGGAGAAAAACTCAGAAAAGTAGGGAGAGAATGGTTGAGCAACTCAAAGAATGTAATCGATGTCACTGAGCTATACATGTAGAAATTGTTGAATTGGTGTATGTTCTGCTGTGTATATTTTCAATAAAAACAAAAAATATAATAAATTATTAAGAAGTTTTTTTTTTAAAGAAACTGGATACCCCCCCATAACTCTGAGAGCCCCTACTCTCTCTCCTCAGCCTCCTTCCCTTCTTACCCCTCAGATAAACCATTTTTCTGAGTTCTGCATTACCCTTCTCTTGTTTAGCTTAATAGTTTTATCAAAGATATTTGTCTCCTTGAATAATATGTTCAGTTCTGAATTTTTTTTAACTTTGCATAAATAGAGTCTTTGTTGTATGCATTTTGGGGGGAATTTTTCTGTGGGCCAACATTAACTGTAATTCATTTACTTTCAGTGCTGATTAGTATTCCAGTGCATGCTGATACCACAATTTATTCATCCACATTTGGGCTGTTCCAGTGTTTTGCTCTTACCAGCAGATCTGCCATGAACATTCTTGTCCATGTCTTGCGGTACACAATCCAAGAGTTGCTCTATGGAGTGCACCTAGGCAAGGTTGACTCCATAGTGTATAATCTGTGTAGTAAGTCACACAGGGCCCTACTCTTAGCTTGGTTGAAAGTTCTATTGTCATGGTCTTAAATTCTTAATTTTTGCATACGTGACCTTACATTTTCATTTTGTACTTGGCCATGCAAATAATGTAGCTGTTCCTTTACCTAGGATTGGACTTTCTGGATCACAAGGTCAACTTTAATAGATCATTGAACTGTTGCAAGTTCTGTAAATGGTTTTCCAATAGTATTAAACCTTTTTACATTCCCAACATCAGTGAATGGAAGTTCACATTGCTCCACATTCTTGCCCATGTGTATTGTCCTACTTTTTAATTTTTGTCAATCTGGTGGATTTGAAATGCATTTCATTTCATTAATTTTTAATCAAACTTTCAATTTGAGATCATTGTAGACTCACATCCAGTTTTATAAAACAATACAAAGAGATCTAGTGTACTCTCCCACCCAGCTCCCCTACAATGGCTACATCCTGGAAAAATGCAGTGCAGTATCACAACCAGGACATTAACACAGATTTATCGATTCTATTCGGAGTTCCCCAGCTTTACTTGTACTCGTGTGTGTGTGTGTGTGCGTGCACGCGCATGCATGCGTGCAGTTCTATGAGATTTAACCACACATGTAGGTTCGTGTATTCCATCACCATAAGGATCCCTCCTGCCACCCTTTGATTACCTCATCCACATCCTTCCCATCTCTCTCTCACCCCTCTTCACTTGCCCCCCAACCCTAACCTCTGGAAAAAACCTAATCTGTTATGCATTTCTATAATTTTTTCATTTCAAGAATGTTATATAATATATATAGTATGTAACATTTTGGGATTTGCTTTACTCAAAATAATTAGTCCTCAAGACATTCAACTTGTTGCCTATATATATCAATAGTTCTTTCCTTTTTGTTGCTGAGTAGTATTTTATGGTATAGGTGTTTATACCTTCACTCATTGAAAGACAACTGGATTATTTCAATTTTGGGGCTATCGAGAATAAAGTGCTATGAACATTCATGTACATTTTGCATGTGAACTCTCATTGTACTTTTAAGATGTATTTCCCTGAAAATTGAAGCTCAATATCTTTTTTATGTGTTTACAGGCTGTTTGAATTTTCCTTTTTCTGAAATAGCCACTGCCTATTGTTCCTTTATTCAAGGGAATTCTTTGTAGATTCTAAATACTAATGTATTTATTTATTTATTTATTTATTTATTGCCACATATGTTACAAACATCGCCCAGATAATGACTTGGCTTTTCTCTCTATGGTGTCTTTAGATGAAGATAAATCTTTCATTTTAATGTGGTTAGATTTATCTTTCTTAACCTTTATAGCTTGTGCTTTTTGTATTCTGTTTAAGAAATTATTCCTTACTCTAAGGTCATAAAGATAAATTACATTGTGTCCTAAAATTTTATTGTTTTGCCTTTATGCTTCAGTATTTAACCCATTTATAATTTGATTTGTGTGAAAGATGTTACATAGAAGTCCAATATCATTTTTTGAACATAAATTTCAACTTGCCCCAGAACCATTTGGTTAACAATCTGCTCTTTCCCTAATGTTCCATGAAGCCACTTCCTTTATATATCAAATGGCCATATATTCTTGAGTCTGTTTCTAGGTTCTTTCCACTTAGCAAAAAAAAAAAAAGGAGAGAGAAAACATTTTCCTTGCATTACCCTTGGGTCGGAGAATGGTGGGATGGGAGAGGAAGATTTATTTCTAGGATGCTCTTAGTCTGAAGAGACTGAAACTTGATCTAGATTGTACAAAAGAAAGAAAGAAATGATGGAAGTAAAAGAGCTGAAAAGAATATTTCAAAGGACAGCTCGAGAAGACAAAGTAAACTATTATAATGAAATGTGCAAAGATCTGGAGTTAGAAAACCAAAAAGGAAGAACACGCTCAGCATTTCTCAAGCTGAAAGAATTGAAGAAAAGATTCAAGCTTCAAGTTGCAATATTAAAGAATTCTATGAGCAAAATATTGAACGACATGGCAAGTATCAAAAGGAGATGGTAGGAATACACAAGGTCATTGTACCAAAAAGAATTCAACCATTTCCAAAGGTAGCATATGATCAAGAAACAATGGTAATGAATGAAGAAGTCCAAGCTGTACTGGTGACAAACAAGGCACCAGGAACTGACAGAATCCCAAATGAAATTTTTTATCAAATGGATGCAGCACTGGAGGTGCTCAGCACTGGTGGTGCTCAATTGTCTATGCCAAGTAATTTGGAAAACAGCTACCTGGCCAACTAACCATATTTGTACCTATTCCAAAGAAAGGTGATCAAACAGAATGTGAAAATTATTAAACAATAGCATTAATGTAATGTGCAAGTAAAATTTTGCTGAAGATAATTTAAAAATAGTTGGAGCAATATATTGGCAAGGAATTTCCAGAAATTCAAACTGGATTCAGAAGAGGATGTAGAATGAGAAATATTATTGCTGATCCCCAATGGATCTTGGCTAAAAAGCAGAAAATACCAGAAGGATGTTTACCTGTGTTTTATTGACTATGCAAAAACATTCAACTTTGTGGATCATAACAAATTTTGGATAACATTGAGAAGAATGGGAATACCAGAACACTTAATTGTGCTCATGAGGAACCTATACATAGACCAAGAGGCATTTGTTCAAACAGAACAAGTGGATTCTGAATGGTTCTAAATCAAGAAAGGTGCATGGCAGGGTCATATCTTTTCACTATATGTATTCAATCTGTATGCTGAGTAAATAATCTAAGCAACTGGACTATATGAAGAAGAATGTGGCATCAGGATTGGAGGAAGATTAATTCACAACCTGTGATAGATATGCAGATGATACAACCTTGCTCACTGAAAGTAAAGCCCTGAAGCATAGATTAATGAAAGTAAAAGCCTTCCTCAGTAAGGATTATACCACATCATGAAAAAAACAAAGATCCTCACAATTTTATCAATTAGCAACATCATGATAAACAGAGAAAAGAATTAAATTGTCAAGAATTTCATTTTACTTGGATCCACAATCAACACTCATAGAAGTAGCAATAAAAAAATCAAGCTCTGTATCTCTGGTGGGAAAGCGCCTAAGGCATTTGAGTGCAAACCAAAGCTCAAACCCACTAGCCACTCCTCAGAAGGAAGGTTGGGCAATCTACTTCCGTAGTGATACTGCCTCAGAAACCCAAGGAGGGGTCGCTATGAGTCGGATCTGACTCGATGGCAGTGAGGGTAGGGTATCACATTGGGTAAATCTGCTGCAGAAAAACCTTGAAAATGTTAAAAAGCAAGTATTTCACTTTGGGGACTAAGGTGTGCTTGACCAAAACTATGGTATTTTCAATCACTTCACATGCATGTGAAAGCCAGACCATGAAAAGGAAGACCAAAGAAGAATTTATTCCTTTGAATTATGGTGCTATCAAAGAATATTGAATATACTATGGACTGCCAGAAGAACAGACAAATTTGGAAGAAGTACAGCCAAAATATTCCTTAGAATCAAGGATGGTGACTTTATCTCATGTGTTTTGGACATGTCATTTTGAGGGACCAGTATGTGGAGAAGGTACTGGTATCATGCTTGATACCATGCACACACACACACACACAAAACAAACTCACTGCTGTCGAGTTGGATCTGACTCAGCGACCCCTGCTTGGGTTTCCAAGGTGGTATCTCTAAGGAAGTAAATTGCCCGATCTTTCTTTCAAGGAGTGACTGGTGGGTATGAACCACCAGGCTTCTGGTTACCAGTCAAATGCCTTAGGCACTATATCACCAGAGCTCCTGGGTAAGGTACAGGGTCAGCAAAAAAGAAGAAGACCCCCAAAGAGATAGACAGACACAGTGGCTGCAGTTGCAGGCTCAAACATAGTGACAATTGTGAGGATGGCTCAGGACCAGGCAGTGTTTCATTCTGTAGCATACAGGGTCCTTATGAGTTGGAACCAACTCAATAGCACCTAACAACAGTCTGCCATACTGCCAGAAATACAAATGAAGAGTATCAATATTAAGGCAGACAGACAGGTCAACCGATTTTGTGAAATCTAATACTAGAGAAATTGATTTAGAGTTCCCTATTTCAATCTCTTGTTATTTTCCTTTTGGATCTTTTGAAAGCCTATAGCCTCATCCCCCAATCTCTAATTTCTCTCCAGTTAAACCATTATACTCAACTGCTGCCAGATTAATCTCTTTGAAGCAGACCTTAAGAGGTCTGCCACAAACCTCTCCCTTATCCCATCCAAACAGCTCTAATGCTCATCTTTACTTCTGAAAACCAAAACCTAAACCCATTGCCACTGAGTCAATTTCAGCTTATAGCAACCTTATTGGACAGAGTAGGACTGTCCCATAGCATTTCCAAGGCTGTAAATCTTTAATTAGACTGCCTCATCTTTCTTCCATGGAGTGGCTGGTGGGTTTGAATTCTGACCTTTTGGTTAGCAGCCAAATGTTTTAAACACTGTCACCAAAGCTCCTGCAACATAATTGTTGTTGTTTGTTAATGTGCCGTTGAGTTGGACCCGACTCATAGCAACCCCTTCTTGGGTTTCCGAGGCAGTATCACTATGGAAGTAGATTGCCCCATCTTCCTTCCGAGGAGTGGCTGGTGGGTTTGAACCGCCAGCCTTCTGGTTAGCAGTCAAGTGCCTTAGGCATAGGCAGGTAGTAAATACTGAGTAAAATCCAGTTCCCAACACCACATATCAAGAGCATTTTAGAGAGAAAAGAAGTGACGTCATAAATCACTTCAGTATCACTGACTTGTTTTCTGTAGGCCCCGTCTGAATTCTTTTGGACTCTAAATATTTGAGCATTCTGAATATGCAGGTTTTGAGCAGAATCCAATCCAGTGTCTTCTTAACTTTCTAAGAGCACAATCTGACCAAAATTCTTTCCTGCTCTTTTCTTTTGTTTATGCTTCTTCCTTTGCTGAGGAAGCCCTTCCTCTCTTCTTGGTCTTTTCAGGTCTCCTGTTTCCAACTGTCACAGATGATCCTACTTTTTTTCAGGAAGCCTAGTCCAACTATTGAGTTCCATACTGATCTTTTCCTTCTTTACATTCCTATTGCATTTATTAGCGTATTTCTCCTTTTGTTGATTCATGTTGGACACACCCCCATCAATTAGACAACATCCTCTAGGACCACAGGGACATGTTTTTAGTGTCTTTTTTTTTTAGGAAAAAAAAACTTAAAGGCACCTACACATCCTACTTGATGCGTAGCAGAAAATCAATTCTCATTGTGTCCAAAGGGAGAGAAAAGCATCCACCCATCTGCTGATATCTCTGCCCAATTCCCATCTCATTTCTCTCCAAAAGATGGAGATGCAAATCTGGTTGGTCCTATTGCTGATCGGTCCTAGTCCTGATGGGACCACATTTACTTTTGGAAGAAATGACTGTTAAAAATCACTCATTTATTTAACCACTATTTATTCAGAGTCTGTTAAGAGCCTGGGACTATTTTAGGCTCTTGGAATGTAGCAATGACTAGACATGCTGATGTCAGATGGATCTTGGCTGAAATCAGAGAATAGCAGAAAGATGTTACCTGTGTTTTATTGACTATGCAAAGGCATTCAACTGTGAGGATCCTAAGAAATTATGGATAACATTGAGGAGAATGGGAATTCCAGAACACTTGTACTCATGTGCATAGACCAAAAGGCAGTCATTTGAAGAGAACAAGGGAATGTTTCATGGTTTAAAATCAGAAAGGGTGTGTGTCAGTGTATTGTCTTTTACTGTACTTGTTCAATCTGTACACTGAGCAAATAATCTGAGAAGCAGGACTATATGAAGAAGAATGCAGCATCATGGATGGAGGTTGTTGTTGTTGTTGTTATTTGCCGTCGAGTCGGCCCCGACTCATAGCGACCCCTCCTTGGGTTTCCGAGGCAGTATCACTACGGAAGTAGGATTGCCCA
>NW_006922064.1:1497411-1513861 GCF_000298275.1 Orycteropus afer afer
CAATCTACTTCCGTAGTGATACTGCCTCAGAAACCCAAGGAGGGGTCGCTATGAGTCGGGTCTGACTCGATGGCACATAACAACAACAACAACAAGGGTCACTATGAGTCAGAACTGACTCAACAACACCTAACAACAACAACATCAGCATCACAGCCAGTTAATATACAGTTTATTCTATTTGTACCCTACCTATAGGTGACATGGTATAGGAAAGAGCTGGAAAATATCAGTTGGTCATACAATTCTCTCTTGAGACTTGTTTTAATATTATCTCCCTCTCAGCCCATGACCTTGGAAGCTGCCAGTAATAAACTGTTTCTTGGATTAGAATCTCTGAATGCGAATGCTTTGCATAGCAATGTTAAAAAAACTTCTCTATCAGGTGAAACTATCCGGGCTGGGGGATGTCAAGCTCAGACAAAGCTTAAGTAGTTGTTTTTAAAAGCAGGTTCTCTATTCCTTATTTATTATTCTTTGTGTGAATAGCTCCCTTGGGAGCCCCATAGGAGGAAATATCTTCTAGCTAAATATCATCAGATAATATTCAATTTCCGACCTCACATTGTCATATAAAATTGCACTACTTTCATTAACATATATCATGAACAATAACCACCAGAAAACAAAGTACTAAAATGTACCTATCGTGGAATTATTTGCAAAGTGTATTTAAAGGAGTTTTATGATTTTTAAAATGATCCAGCACTTAATCTAGGTGGTGGCAAATAAACGCAAACATAATCATCATTTAGGGATACACTAATAACCCTTTAAGGAACCCTGGTGGCACAGTGGTTAAGTTCTCAGCTGCTAACTAAAAGGTCAAATTGTAACTCAGCAGCCACTCCGTGGGAGGAATATGTGACAGTCTGCTTTTGTAAAAATTTACAGTCTTGGAAACACTAGGGCAGTTTTATTCTGGGCTATAGGGTTGTTATGTGTCAGAGTCAATTTGATAGCAATAGGTTTGGTTTGGTTTGGAAAAACCCCTTATAAAAACATCAATTAAAACAAGATACCACTATACAGTCACTGCCGTCAAGTCCGATCTGACTCACCGCGACCCCTTCCTTGGGTTTCCAAGGTGGTATCACTACAGAAGTAGATTGCCCAATCTTCCTTCTGAGGAGTGGCTGGTGGGTTTGAACTGCCAGTCTTCTGGTTAGCAGTCAAATGCCTAGGCACTACGTCACCAGAGCTCTCACACACTTACCAGAATGGCTAAAATCCAAAGTACTGGCAAACCAAATGATGGCACAACGTAGAATGGTAGGAACTCTCTTTTATTGCTAGTAAGAGTGCAAATTGATACAGCCATTTTAGAAGACAGTGTGGCAGTTTCTTACAAAGCTAAACACAGGCTTACCATATGACCCAGCAATTGCACTCCCAGGTATTTGCCCAAATCAGTTGAAAATGTATGTCCACATAAATGCCTACACACAAATTTTTATAGCAGTTTTATTCATAATTGCCAAAACTAGAAGCAACCAAAATGTCCTTCAATAGGTGAATAAACAAACTGGGACACATCTATAGCATTATCTAGCAATAAGAAAAAATGAACTATCAAGCTGTGAAAAGACATGGAAGAATCTGAAATGCATATTGCTATGTTCAAGAAGGCAGTCTGAAAATACCACATACGGTATGATTTCAACTATATGACATTCTGGAAAAGGCAAAACTATAGAGCGTGGAAAGGAAAAAAGATTAATTGTTGTCAGAAGGAGGAGAGGAGAAGAGGAATGAATAGGGTGAGCATAGGACATTTTTAGGACAGTGGAACTACTGTTTATGATACTGTAATAGTGGACACATTATATTATGTATTTATTAAAACCCATAGGGCTGTACAACACAAACTGTGAGCCCTAATGTAAACTATTGACTTCAGTTAATGATAAAGTATCGATATATTTCATCAATTGTGCTACAGGAAATGTAAGATGTTAATAATAGAAGAACAGTATACAGATATATAAGGGAACTCTCTGTACCTTCCGAATAATTTTTCTGTAAACCTGAAACTGCCCTAAAAATAATGTTTATTTAAATATTATTTTTTTAAAAAGGCACTAATTCACTAAGCTGATAGATTGAGAAGAGAAATATCAAAGTAAGCATATGCAACAGTTTCTTGGTTAATGATTGGCATTTGGTGTTGGCATTCATATATGGCATTTACATGATCCTACACTTGTATATTCCTAAATATGCACACTTATATATATATATATATATATATATATATATATATATATATATATGCATCTACACAATATTTTTAATACCATGCCAAGCAAAAGACTCTTATTAAAATAAATTAAAACTCCCTCTCTATCTTTCCCCAGGTTCTAGAGGCTAAGACTATGTTTAAGTCAAAGGTACCAGATGATTTAATAACCACAGTGCCCAGAAAAAAAAATTAGGGAAGGATCCACCTCCCTCTTTACAAAGAGATCAAAATGGAGTTCTTCTCTAAAGGAGGCCTGACAACCTCCCTACAGCAAGAAGACTCTCATTCATTTTCTCATATCAGCAGTTTGTGCCGCAACTCACACTGTATTTTAAGAAACTGTAGAGATTTTTCTGTTTTAAAGGTCCGAGGAAAATATATTTGGCATGAATCTTTATAGAAATAAGAAGTTGTCTTTCTCTGTGGCCTATCTTATGTGGTTTCCCTTCTGAAATATCCCAGGATGCAGGGCAGGGCTCGAGACCTACTTTCTTAAGAAAGCAGTTCTGAAAAGATTTAAGGGTTCTGCAAGGCTGCTATTCTTTGCAGCTTACCAGCCCAGCCTGAGTTTGGTCTGCCTTTCCCAATTTTCCACATCTTTTCTCTTTGAGTTGTTATCAATCACTGGTCAGTGTTTCATATCCTTTCTCACTGTTGTTGTCTTGTGCCATCTAGTTGATTCCAGCTCATGGCGACCCCATGTGTTACAAAGAATTGCTCCATAGAGTTGTCTTGGCTCTAATCTCTATGGAAGCAGATTGCCAGGCCTTTTCTCCAACAGTGCTGCTAGGTAGGTTGGAGTGTCAAAAACCAAACTCACTGCCATTGAGTCAATTCTGAATCATAGTGACCCCTCCTTGGGTTTCTGAGGTGGTATCTCTATGGAAGTAGATTGCCCAGTCTTCCTTCTGAGGAGTGGTTGGTGAGTTTGAACTGCCAGCTTTCTGGTTAGCAGTCAAATGCCTGAGGCACTATACTACCAGAGCTCAACAGTGTCACAGTTTATGGTATAGATACAAGAAAATAACCCTTGTTCCATTGCCCAACCAGGTCACTCCAGTCCACTACCCTCACCCAGGTCAATCTAACTGAGGTGCTTCTCTGCACCCAACGTAATTCTGAAGAGATGATATCTGAGATCTCAGATGATATTCTGAGTTTCAAACTAAAGCCCAGTTCAATGTTGTTGTTGTTGTTATATGCCATCAAGTCGGCCCCGACTCATAGTGACCCCTCCTTGGGTTTCCGAGGCAGTATCACTACGGAAGTAGGATTGCCCAACCTTCCTTCCGAGGAGTGGGCCCAGTTCAATATGAGGGGGGAAATGAGAACTAAGAGCTTCTCTGTGTTTCCAGTTTTGATAAACTTTGACTCAGCTGTGCAGCATGAGTGGTGTGGGTGCAACAGAAAGCAAAGCAATTGCTTGGCCCTATTTTCTCTTGGTATTTTACAGCTTATTGGGAGGCATGTGCCATGCCTATTTCCTTTCCTTTCCACTCTCTCAACTAAAAATAACTTTTCTAAAAGCCAGCCTTGTCTTGCAGGTGTTACACAATGTTGTTTTTAATGTAATTTATGTGGAAGGCTAATTATGCAGCAGCCATCAACTTTGCTTCATGATTACTCATCATAACTGGGTATTTGTTGGTCATACTGTGCCACTAGAGATACATGGGGTTTCTATTTCAATAAAGAACAAGAATGTACTAAAGTTAGTCACTGACTTTGATGGAGCAGAGGTCTGGATGTCATCATCACAGAAGTCCAGGCCCCATTTTTAATAACTACCCCAGGGGAAAAACAAAACAAACACAACAGCAACTAAAAAAAAAATTATTAGTATTTATGCTATAAATATTAATGGTATTTTCTATTCATGTAAACACTTTATGGTTACAAAGACATTTCACATTCATTGTTTTATACCCCACACAGCTCTGTGATAAAGGAGGAAAAGCTATTATTATTTCTATTTTCCACATGGCACAATTGTGGTTCATAGGCCCAAGGTCATATGGCTGGTAAGTAGCCAGAGCATACTTTGAAAGCAGTCAGAATCTAGGTCCAGCACTTTCTCACTACATTGTTAATAATGTGCTGTCCTTTAATATGAGACCAAGGTCTTTGTGCTGCTTTTTCCAGTAATCATGATGGTTTGTGATTAGCTATAAGCTCTGTAGTCCAGTCATCTTACGTCCAGTGATGCAAATTGCTTAAAAGGCCATTCCCATGTGGGAGTTCAGTCTATAAATGTGAACTGGATTGTTTTATCTGGATGGCACTAACTGCCTTATGGAGAGTTCAGAATGTGACCTTGGTTATATTAGTCCCATGCTTGAACCAGAATTTTTTTTTTCCCATAAAGCTAGCTTTATAGGTATCTATCCACATTCCTGTTGTGATGCAAATTTTTAATAATCACAAAGAAATAATCTCTGACCAGAACAGAGAAACATGGCATTTCACTTATCCCAATAAGTTTTACATATTTGCTATATTCTGTTGCGACTGCAGATTGTCTTAGTCTAGAGAACCCTAAGAAGTTGCAGGAGAGCAAGAGAGAGATTTACTTTAAAGTTTCAAGAAATTGGCTGGCTCATGCAATTGTGTGGGATAGGGGACCAGGCAAGTCCAAAATCTATATGTCAGGTGACAGGATACAGACTCCTTTTGGCTTGCATCCCACAATCAGACAACAAAGAGTGAAGAGTAAGATTGTTCTGGTAATGTCATTTATAGTGTGGAGGCGGAACATACCCTAGGAGAACTCTCTTTTTTCTCTTAAAGCCTTCCCACATTATGGAAGGTAATCTGCTTTACCTGAGGACAATCATACTTAATCACATACAAATGGCACAGTGGTTAAGTTGGTTGGCTGCTTACTAAAAAGTTCAGCAGTTTAAACCCACCTGCTGCTCCACAGGAGAAAGATATGTCAGTTTGCTTCCATAAAGATGTATAGCCTTGGAAACCCTATAAGGTTGCTCTAAGTTGGAATCAACTCAATGGCTATGGGTGGAAATTCCTTTCTAAAGGCAATTACTTTTTAATAGCAATTAGGGTAGTGTTTGACCAAACAACTGAGCATCATTGCCTAGCCAAGTTGACACATAAAGTAACCACTGCAGGGACAAAATGATACAATTTCCTTTCATTATCATCCGTTTTAACCAAAGAAATATTTTACAACCTTTCTATCCATTTGAATAACCACTGGGGGAGAATATATTTATTGACAATGCTCTTTAATGGATGTCAATTAAGGAAATTAGAGTAAATTATGCCCATGCAGACAACAGGGCAGATGCCTATCTCCCTCGGCAATACTTTTACAGTTTTCTAGTGCGGCATAGTGCCTAAGGCATTTGACTTCTAACCAGAAGGTTGGTGGTTCAAATCCACCAGCCACACCATAGAAGTAAGACTGGGTAACCTCCTTTCATAAATATTTACCACCTTGGAAACCCAAGGTGGAGTCACTATGAGTCAGAAGTCGGAACTGACTTGATAGCAGTGAGTTTTTTTTTTTTTTTTTTTCATACATAGACCAAGAGGCAGTTGTTCACATGGAACAAGGGGATACTGCATGGTTTAAAATTAGGAAAGCTGTGTGTCAGGGTTATATCCTTTCACCGTACTAATTCAATCTGTACACTGAACAAACAATCCAAGAAGCTGTATTATATGGAGAAGAACATGGCATTGTGATTAGAGGAAAACTCATTAATGACCTGAGCTATGCAAAGGACACAACCTTGCTTGCTGAAAGTGAAGAGGGCTTAAAGCATTTATTGATGAAGGTAAAAGACTACAACCTTCATCATGGATTACCTTTCAACAAAAACAAAACAAAAAATCCTCAAAACTGGACCAATAAGCAACATCACAATAAATGGACTATTTTGGTTACCTAGGACTCATCGGAAGGAAAGTTGGGCAATCTACTTCCATAGTGATACCACCTAGGAAACCCAAGGAGGGGTTGCTATGAGTCAGGTCTGACTCAACAGCACATAACAACAACAACAGTGCCACTGACAGGAATATATCACAAATGGAAATGGCTTGAACAAACAGGAGTTTATTCTCTTACAGTTTGGAGGCTTTAGCAAGAATAAAGAAAGAAAGAAAGAAACTCACTGCCATCAAGTTGAATCTGACTCATAGCAACCCCTCCTTGAGTTTCTGAGGTGGTATCTCTATAGCAGTAGATTGCCCAATCTTCCTTCTGAGGAATGGCTGGTGGGTTTGAACTGCCAGCCTTCTGCTTAGCTGTCAAATGCCTTAGGTACTACATCTAGTGGCCTAATGCCTTAGGCCACTAAGTCTCAGTTCAAAGTGCCAGGCTCTAGGAGCTGGGTGAGTGCCCCTCAACCTTGGGCTTCAGCTCTGCTTCCTGCTTCTGGCCCACTGAGGCAGAAGCTTTTCTTCATTCAGACATCTGCTAGCTGCTGAAGCCAACAAACTCAAGGTCAACACTGTCCTAATATTACCAAACAACACAGCAAGCCAATAATTCAAGTCCAGAAGAAGTCCCAAGATAGGCAGGGCATGGCAGGCTGCTGAACAATGACTTGGCTACATGCAGGCTTCAAGTGTGCCAAAAAGCTGGAGACCTTCCTCAAAGCTCCTTCTTATATAATGTAAGCAAACCACATACCTAAAGCAGCTTCTCACCTTCTCCAGTAGATTCCACCATGGAATTGATTGCCAATCTCATGATAGGGAATAATTACATCCAGCCACCCAGCCAGTCAACCAGGCCCAACAAATTGACACATAAGGTTAACTACCACAGAGAAAAAAGATAGAAGTTACCAAGTATTTCATTTTACTTGGATCTGTAATCAATGCCCATGGAAGCAATAGTCAAGAAATCAAATGACATATTGCAATGGGCAAATTTGCTCCAAAAGACCTCTTTAAAGTTAAAGAGACTATGGTGTACCTGGCTCAAGCCATGGTACTTTCATTAGCCTTGTATGCAGATACTGAAAAGTAAAAGTACAGAGAAAACAGAATCTTTATTTTTTATTAAGGTATAATAACACCTGGTTTACTTATTTTTACCAACTTCTGCAGTCTGAAATTGACCAAACATGCAATCAAGATGTGCTGATTATCACTGGTGATTGGAATGCAAAAGCTGGAAACAAAGAATCACCGGTACCTGGAAAATATGGCCTTGGTGATAGAAATGACACTGGCAATTGCATGATAGTATCTTGCAAGACCAAGTACTTATTCATTGCAAGCAACTTTTTTAACAACACAAACAGTGGTTATACACATGGACTTCAGCAGATTGAGTACACAGGAATCAGATTGATTGCATCTGTGGAAAGAGAAGATGGAAAAGCTCAATATTTTCAGCCAAATCAAGGCCAGAAGCTGATGGTGGAACAAACCATCAACTGCTCATATGCAAGGTCAAGTTGAAGCTGAAGACAATTAAAAGACGTTCACAAGATGCACCCATATGTTGTTGTTGTTGTTATGTGCTGTCAAGTCGGAACCGACCCATAGCAACCCCTCCTTAGGTTTTCGAGGCAGTATCACTCTGGTAGCATAGTGCCTAAGGCACTTGACTGCTAACCAGAAGGCTGGCGGTTCAAACCCACCAGCCACTCCTCGGAAGGAAGGTTGGGCAATCCTACTTCCGTAGTGATACTGCCTCGGAAACCCAAGGAGGGGTCGCTATGAGTCGGGGCCGACTCGACGGCAAATAACAACAACAACAACAACAATCACTACAGAAGTAGATTGCCCCATCTTCCTTCCGAGGAGTGGCTGAAGGGTTTGAGCCACCAGACTTCTGGTTAGCAGTCAAGTGCCTTAGGCACTATGCTACCAGAGCTCCCCACCCACATATCCCTTGGAGCAATGGACCACAGGACACCAGAGGACCAATATTCAGGTTGAGGAGATGCAGGACAGATGGGACTGCATAAATATGAAGGGCACAAGGGGAAGGTTACAAGGTAGGGAGGGGAGGAGATTGGGTTCTGACTATGGGTCAGAACTGACTCAATAGCACCTAACAACAGTGTTATATATTTCTTCTTGCCAGATAAAGCAATTGGTAATCATCTGCATTCCATTTTAACTTAAAGTGTTGGTCTCCACTCTCCCCCTATTTTATATGTGGGATTCTGTATTCTTTTCCCATGCTGAGGTTGTTCATTATTGTTATCAAGTTAGTGACTTTATGTGTAACAGAATGAAATGTTGCCTAGTCCTGTGCCATCTTCATTATCAGTAGGATGTTTGAGCCTATTGTTGTGGCTATTGTGACAATCCATCACATTGAGGATTTCTCTTATTTTTGCTGACCTTCTACTTTACCAAACATGATGTCCTCTCCTAGCAATTGGTCTTTTCTAATGCTTACCCCATGTAAGAAAGTCAAAGTCTCATCATCCTCAGGTCTAAGGAGCACTCTGATTCTATTTCTTCTAAGACTGATTGGTTGTTCTGTAAGTCCATGTTGTAGTCAATATTTTTTACCAACACCACAATTCGAATGTATCAATTCTCCTTTTTTATTGTCCAGCCTTTGCATATATACAAGGTAAGGCTGACCATAGAGAGGAAATATATGGGACCAAGTGATACTCTTGATACCGGGATATTTTTGGATTCATCCTGGATATTTCTAAAGCTCATGTTGGTCACAGGATATCCAGAGAAGGAGAAGAAAAAAATTAGTGGATACAATCTCTAAATTGGAGGCAAAGTTGTATTTGCAGGCTGATTTCTCCCATTCATTTTAATGAGGTTTTTTTTTTTTTTTTTTTTTTCCATATACTTGGGTCTTGTATTTGTATCCATTCTTTCAATCTCTGTCCTTGAATTGAGGAATTTTTTTTTTTTTTTTTTAGCAAAATGGATGGGGGAACTATGAAAAAAAAATCCAAAAAAAGAAAGTTTAACTTATAGAAAACTTTGTCAAAATGTATTCCTTTGAACTGGATGTGGGGCTTCACATTGCTGTTCCCATGATGTTGGTGAACATCAGGAGGCCAATCAATGTCCCTGATATCCCACAAGTCACTCTGCTGTTTGCCCTCACTTTCTACTCTAAAACTCCATAGAGGTTACAGCAAAAAAAAAAAAAAGGTTTCAAGAGTGGAAAGTTAACCCCATTTTCTTAATGGTGTAGAAGCAGAGAAAGAGAATAGGGACTCACAGAGGAAGGGAAGAATTTGGAGGAAATGGTAAAAGGCTCAAAGTGTTCTAAAGCAAGTCAAGATCAAGGTAACTGCCTTAGTTCTGAATCTACAAACAGGCTGAAGAAGCAATCAAAATACAAACTACAAAATACAAATAACAAATTAGAGTTTGTGACCACCATGATAACATTAGGAAAAGGGAGGATGCCGAATCGTGCACAAAGACATAGACAGACATTAATACCAACCAGTATATCCACAATACTGCATTACCATTAACACAAAACACTAAGCTACAGATAAACTCATAAACATCTGCGAAGATCAGATGAGGGTCAGTGAACAGGAGTATACTCTAGACCAAGAATAGATTCAGCGGAGGCTAATGTTGCACAGATACCAGTGATACAAAATACCCACAATCCTTACAGAAACAACAGAAGACAGACATAGAGTAATCCCTCACAGACAGCCACACACTGTGGGAGAGAGATCCAACGGATCTACCAACTCAGGACCATAGTACTTGGGGACACCAGACTCAATTGGCACAACAAAATACATAAACGTCTTGTTCCTCATTCTACATTGGTGAGTAGTGACTGGGGTCTTAAAAGCTTTCAAGTGGCTATCTAAGATGCAGCTAATGGTCTCCTGTCATTAGAATTGAAGAATTGTGCAAAAAACCAAGGGCATTTGTCAGCAATTAGCCCTAGGACATGACGGCCCTCAAGACCAGAAGATCTAGATGGTGCCTGGCTACTAATGCCAACCACTCAGGAAAGGATCAAATCTGGAGATCCTGGATAGAGTGGGAGGAAAAACATAGAACAAGATCCAAAAACTCAATAATGACCAGAATTACTGATCGGATGGTGTCTGGTGAGACCCCCAATACTACGGCCCCAGGATACATTCTGGGCCTGGAATAAAACTCACTCCCAGGGACTGGCTCTCAGCCCAAAAGTAAAAAGATGTACACACAGACCACTCAACCCAGAGCGATGTACCCACAAACTCTATGGAAACGCATCCCTTGGAGCAATCAACCACGGGGCACCAGAGGGGCAACATTCGCACAGAGGAAACACAGGACACACAGGAGTGCATAACTATAAGGGGCACGGGGAGTGTGTGGGGGGGTTAATGGGCAGGGAGAGGAGGAGAGTGGGTTAGGGTTTGGGATGGTAAATGGGGAGTGAAACTAAATGTACACGTAATGTTGAATGTAAAACAAACTCTGCTCTGCAAACTTGCACCTAAAGGACTATTTAAAAAAAAAAAAAAAAAATACTGCTTACTATAGTAATATTCATAATTACATCCCCATACACTAAGAAGTTACTGTAAGTCCTGCACAAAGCACTTTACATGATTCATTTCATTTAATCTACAAGGAGCTCTGGTAGCATAGTGGCTAAGGCACTTGACTGCTAACCAGAAGGCTGGCGGTTCAAACCCACCAGCCACTCCTCGGAAGGAAAGTTGGGCAATCCTACTTCCGTAGTGATACTGCCTCGGAAACCCAAGGAGGGGTCGCTGTGAGTCAGGGCTGACTCGACGGCACATAACAACAACAACAAGAAGTCCATTATCTGCCACAATTATCTCCTTTGTATCAATGAAGAAAGTGATGTTTAAAGAAGCTACGCAATTTGCTCAAGGTTACACTTTTAGTAAGTTGAAAAGACAAGTTATCAGTTCTATATATTCCTGATTCTGGAGTCTTTGCAGCCTCCATTGGGCTTTTGCCAGAGAATGCTTCATGTGAAATGCTTTTGCTCTGTGGAGATTTCCTAATTGTGCCCTAAATATTGGGCAGCTACCCAGGCTTTAACCCTTCTCTGGAACTTAGATAAGAGTCAGCCATGGAACGGAAAAAAGCTGAAATAAGTCAAAACCTTCATTTCCAGTAGGTTTAGTTAACTAGACACATCAACTGAGCTAATCATTTAGCCTCTTAGAGCCTTTGATATAAGATGGAGACAATAATATTTTCTCTTTCTACTGATATGGTTGTACAAATCATATGATATGGTTGAACAAATGAGAGAATAGTCATTAAGTGAACAAGTTTTGGAAATTATAAAGCATTGTCAAATGTGTTATAAGTGTGAGAATCAGAGTGGGTTTGAGGTGTTCATAATTATTTGGGTCATCTTACATATGAGCACTGCTGAGTGGGTGGTTTCTAGGCATTTCAAGCGACTCAGTGAGTTCCAGTTCAAAATAAGATCAAATCAGGGGGGTAGTCTTAGAACACTAATGTGCTCGGTTCATTTATGTTCCTTCATTTCCCTAATATCTCCCTAATGAAAACTGGCTTGTAGTATCAAGAATCAGACAGAGAATGCTAGATTTGACAGCTGTCTTGGGTTTTTCACTTAGTCTTTCTCTGGTTTCCCTCATCTGCTAAATTAAGATGATTATCTAGATCTGCACTGGTAACACAAAAGTCACTAGCCACAGGTTGCTATTTAATTTAAGTGGAAATAAGTTAAATTAAAATACCATTTCCCCAATTGCAGCTGCTACATTTCAAGTGGTTACAGGAGGCCAATGGTCACCATTAGCAGTCTGTAACTGACCAAACACTCAACCAAGATGTATTTATATTTACTGGTGATTGGAATGCAAAAGTTGGAAACAAAGAAGAATCATTGGTAGTTGGAAAATATGGCCTTGATGATAGAAATGATGCTGGAGATGATGATTGAATTTTGCAGGACGTGACTTATTGATTGCAAATACCTTTTTTAAATAACATAAACAGTGACTATACCTCACCAGATAGAATACACAGCTATCACAACAACTACATCCATGAAAAGAGGTGATAGAAAAGCTCAATAACTTCAGCCAAAACAAGGCCAGGGGCTGACTGTGGATCAGACCATCTTTCGCTCATATGCAAGTTCAAATTGAAGCTGAGGAAAATTTTAAAAAGTCCATGAGAGCCAAAATAGGATCTTGAGTATATCTCACCTGAATTCAGAGACCATCTGAAGAATAAATTTGATGCATTGAACACCAGTGACCAAAGACCAGACAAGTTGTGGGATAACATTAAGAACATCATACATGAAGAAAGGAAAAGGTCATTAAAAAGACAAGGAAGAAAGACCACAATGGATGTCAGAAAAGACTCTGAAACTTGATCTTGAATGAAGAGTAGCTAAAGCAAATGGAAGAAATGATGAAGTACAAGATCTGAATGGAAGATTTCAAAGGGCAGCTCAAGAGGACAAAGTAAAGCATTATAATGAAAAGTACAAATATGTGGAGATGGATAATCAAAGGGAAAGAACACACTCAGCATTTCTCAAGCTGAAAGAACTGAGGAAAAAAGTTCAAGCTTCCAGTTGCAATATTGAAGGATTCTAATGGCAAACTACTATATGATGCAGGAAGTATAAAAAGAAGATGGAAGGAAGACATACAGTCACTGTAACAAAAAGAATTGCTCAACATTCAGCCATTTCAGAAGGTAGCATATGATCAAGAATCCATGGTACTGAAGGAAGAAACCCAAGCTGCATTGGAGGAATTGTAGAAAAACAAGGTTCTAGGAATTTATGGAATACCAACTGAGATGTTTCAACAAACAGATGCAGCACTGGAGACACTCACTTGTTTATGCCAAGAAATTTGGAAGACAGCTACCTGGCCAACTGACTGGAAGAGATCCATATTTGTGCTCATTCCAAAGAAAGGTGATCCACCAGAATGCAGAAATTATTGAACAATATTATTAATACCACATGCAAGTAAAAATTTGCTGGGATAATTCAGAAATGGTTGAAGCATAACTACAGTAATTGACAAGGAACTGCTAGAAATTCAAAACAGATTCAGAAGAGGATGTGGAATGAGGGATATCATTGCTGATGTCAGATGGATCCTGGCTGAAAGCAAAGAATACCAGAAAGATGTTTACCTGTGTTTTATTGAAAATGCAAAGGCAGCCATTCAACTTTGTGGATCATAACAAATTATGGATAACACTGTGAAAACTAGGAATTCCAGAACACTTAATTGTGCTCATAAGGAACCTGTACATAGACTGAGAGGCAGTCATTCAAACAGAAAAAGGAGATACTGAATGGTTTAAAATCAGAAAAGGTCTGAGTAATGGTTGTATCCTTTTACCATACTTATTCCATCTGTGTGTTAAGCAAATAATTAGAGAAGTCAGATTATATGAAGAAGAACACAGCATCAGGACTGCAGGAATACTCATTAACAATCTGCAATATGAAGATGACACAACCTCCCTTGCTGAAAGTGAAGAAGACTTGAAGCACTTAATGATGATCAAAGATCACAGCCTTCAGTATGGATTACACCCCAACATAAAGAATACAAAAATCCTTATCAGTAACCAGTAAGCAACATCAGGATAAATGGATACAAGACTGAAATTGTCAGAGATTTCATTTTATTTTAATCCACAATTAATTCCTATGGAAGCATCAGTCAAGAAATCAGAGGTTGTATTGAAATGGGCCAATTTGCTGCAAAAGACCTCTTTAAAGTGTTAAAGAGTATAGATGTAACTTTGAAGACTAAGGTGCACCTGACCCAAGCTCTGGTATTTTCAATAGCCTTATATGCATGTGAGTGCTGGACAATGAATAAAGAAGACCACAGATGAATTGATGCATATGAATTGTGATGTTGGTGAAGAATATTGAAAGTACCATGGACTGCTAGAAAAATGAACAAACTGTCTTGGAGGAAGTACAGCCAGAATATTCTTTAGAAGCAAGAATGGCCAAATTGCATCTCAGACTTTGGTCTTGTTGTCAGAAGGGACCAGTCCCTCCCTGGAGAAGAATATCATTCTGGGTAGTTAAGGTTATATGTCAACTTAGCTAGGCCTGTATTTTGGTTACTTAGTGCAACTCTAACAGAAAACCCCACAAATGAATGGTGGGTGAAAGCTCCTCAAACTTGGGCTTTAGCTCTGTTTCTTGCTTCCAGCTCACTGGAGCTAGAGGTGTCTCTTCACTCAGTCAGCTGCTGGCTGCTGAGGCTAATAAGCCCAAGATAGACAAATAAAATGGCACAGTCCCAACATTACCAAACAACACAGCATGCCATTAGTTCAAGTCCAGAGACAGTCCAAAGATTGGCAGGAAACATGGCAGGCTGCTAAATATAAGTGATGATTTAGGGTCCAAGTGTGCCAAAAAGCTGCAGACCATTTCCAAAGCTCCTCCTTGTATACTGGAAGCAGATCACATCCCTAAAGCTACTCAGCTGTTCCAGTAGACCACCATGGAGTTGCTTATCAGTCTCACCATGGGGAATTATTACATCCAGCTGCCCAGCCACTCAAAACTAGGCCCAGCCAAGTTGACATACAACCTTAACTACCACAGACTGGTTTTGGGTGGGTGGGCAGCTGGATGTAGTTATTCTCAATGATGAGAGTGGTAATCAACTCCATGGTAGAATCTACTGGAGCAGCTAAGTAGCTGCTTTAGGGATATGGTCTGCTTCCAGTATATAAAGAGAAGCTTTGGAAATGGTCTGCAACTTTTTTGGCATGCTTGGACCCTGCATGTAGCCTACTCTTCAGTCAGCAGCCTACCATGTTTCCTGCCAATCTTGGGACTGTCCCTGAACTTGAACTAGTGACCATCCATGGTGTTTGGTAATCTTGGGACTGTGCCATTTTATTTGTCGACTTTGGGTTTGTCAGACTCAGCCACCAGCAGCTGCTTGAGTTAAGAGATGCCTCCAGCTTCAGTGGGCCAAGACCAAGAGGCAGAGCTAAAGCTCAAGGTCGAGGGGCTTTCACTCAGCCCCTAGAGCTGGCACTTTGAACTCAGCCTTCTAGCTTCCTAAACTGTATAAGAATAAACTCCTGTTTGTTAAGGCCACCCATTTGTGGTATCTTCTGTTAGAGTGGCACTAGAAGGAACCAAAACAATAATGTAGAGAGTATCTTGGTTCTCTAGGAGCTCTGGTGGAATAGTGCGCTAACCAGAAGGTTAGTGGTTCAAACCCACTAGCCACTAAGCAGAAGGAAGATTGTGCAACCTATACTCATAAAGACTTACTGCCTTGGAAACCCAATTTGGGTCACTATGGATCAGAACTGACTTCATGGCAGTGAGTTCTCTAGTTCTAGTTCTTTAGTGGTTCTCTAGTACTGCTATAACAGAAATGCCACAAATGGATGGCTTTAACAAACAGAAATTTATTATCTTACAGTTTAGGAGGCTAGAAGTCCAAATTCAGAGTGCTGGCTTTAGGGGCTGGGTGGAGGCCACTCGACCTTGTGCTTCAGCTCTGCCTCTTATTTCAGGTCCATTGGAGCTGGCGGTTTCTCACAACTCAGACAGATGCTGGATGCTGAGGCTGATGATCCCAAGTTTGGCAAGTGTTGTTGTTATGTGCCGTCGAGTCAAACCCGACTCATAGCGACCCCTCCTTGGGTTTCCGAGGCAGTATCACTATGGAAGTAGGATTGCCCAACCTTTCTTCCAAGGAGTGGCTGGTGAGTTTGAACCGCCGGCTGTCTGGTTAGCAGGCAAGTGTCTTAGCCACTATGCTACCAGAGCTCCCAAGATAAACAGGCACACCACAATTCCAGGAACAACCCAAAGATCGAGAAATGATACAGCAGGTGACTGGATGAACACTTGGCCAAAGGCAGGATCCAAATGTGCCAAAAGCTACAGACATTTCTCAAAGCTTCTCCTTATATACTGGAAGCAGGGCACACCCCAATATTTTTTATTGAAATATAAATATACTTAGCTGCTCACAGCAGATACCACCACAGAAGTGATTACCAATCTCATCACGGGGAATAACTACATCCATCTATCCAGCTACTCAAAATCATGGCCCAGCCAAGTTGGCACACAACCTTAACTACCACATAGTGGGTCAGCAAAAAAAGGAGAAAACCCTCAGTGAAGTGGATTGGCACAGTAGCTACAACAATGAACAAAGCATAGCAAAGATTGTGGGAATGGTACAGGACTGGATGGTGTTTCGTTCTGTTGTACATAGGGTAGCT
>NW_006922064.1:1515799-1538384 GCF_000298275.1 Orycteropus afer afer
GGGTTTGAACCACCAGCCTTCTGGTTTGTAGTCAAGTGCCTTAGCCACTATGCTACCAGAGCTCCCTGCAATGAACATGGCTATGCATATATCTGTTCTTGCCCTGGCTCTCACTTCTTTAGAATATATATCTAGTAATGGAGTGGTTAGAGAGCTATGGTAGCATAGTGCTTAAGGCACTTGACTGCTAACCAGAAGGCTGGTGGTTCAAACACACCAACCACTCCTCGGAAGGAAGGTTGGACAATCTACTTCCGTAGTGATACTGCCTCATAAACCCAAGGAGGGGTCGCTTAGTCGGGTCCGACTCAATGGCACATAACAACAACAACAATGGAATGGCTGGGTCAAATGATAATTCTAATTCCAACTTTTTAAGGAATTGCCATACTACTTTCCACAGTGGTTGTAATCATTTGACGGTCCCACCAGCAGCATATGAGAGTCCCAATCTATCCACATCCTCACCAGCATTTGTTATTTTCTGTCTTGTTGAACTTTGCCATTAGTGATGGGGTGAGATAGTATCTTGTTGTTTTGATTTGCATCTCTCTGATGGCTAATGATCGTGAGCATTTCTTCATGTATTTGCTGGCCACCTGAATATCTTTTTGGTGAAGTGTCTATTCATGTCTTCTGCCCATTTTTTAATTGGATTGTTAATCTTTTTGTTGTTGAGGGGTTGGAGTTTTCTATAAATTTTAGAGATAAGTCCCTTATCAGATATGTAATTATTGACAAGTATGAATTTGTTGCTGTCATTTTGTTATGTGATTTTTTTTTGTGGTGTTCCTGATTTCTTTGTTCCATATAATTTTCTGTGCTGAGCTCATTTTGCTTATGAATCATGTTATCACTTCCTTCATTGCTATTGTCTTAGTATTTGAAAAATATTTGTGCTGGTCCTCTTTTTTATTTTGATGTGAAGGTTTATCATTTTCCTTTGAGATTACCCTATGATTTATAATTTTCTTCCCTAGAATAGTCTGTTCTATCTTGCAATTGTCTTGACTTCCCTACCATTTAGAAGTTCTGTAACTACACAATTTTTTCCCGTTTTTGGTTTTTAGTTTTCCTCATTTGTCAATTGATGTCTCTGGTTTCCTGTTTACAATCTTGTAGGCTTATGTATTTGGATACTTCCATAACTGGGTTGGTTTCTGGGTTATGTCATCATGTGTGTTCATGGTTGGTTGTTGTTTGCTGTTGTTGCTTCTCTGTCCAAAGGACTCCTTTTAGCATCTCTTGTAAGGCTGGTTTGGTTTTAACAAATTCCCTTAATTTCTGCTTATCTGGAAATCTAATTTCACCATCATATTTGTATATAACTCTTGGTTGGAAATTTTTTTCTTTCAGGGTTTTATATACACCATCCCATTGTCTTTTCACCTGCATGGTTTCTGCCAAGAAATATGAGCTTACTCTTATTGGTTTCCCCTTGTAGGTAACTTTTCATTTTTCCTGTGCTGCTTTTGGGATTCTTTCTTTGTCTTTGGTTTCTGTGAGTTTGATGATGATATGTCTTAGTGATTTTCTTCTGGTTTCTATCCTGTTGGAGGTTTGTTGGACTTCTTGACTGAATATATTCTCATCTTTCATATACCAGGGAAATTCTCTTCCAACAAATATTTGACAATTTTATCTGTGGTTTTATTTGTCTCTTCTTGTTCTGGAACTCCAATTACACATAGATTACTCCTTTTGATGGTATTCCACATGAACCTTAGGCTTTCTTCATTTTGTTTTGATATTTTTTTCTGATTGATCCCTTTCCAAAGATGTATTGAGGTATTTGTCTTCAATCTCACTAATTCTGTGTTCCATTGATTCAATTCTACTCCTTTGCCCATTCAATGTGTTATCCATTTCTGAAGATTTAGTATTAATCTTCTGGATTTCTTTCTGTATATTTTGTATCATTTCTAATTTTTCATTTGTTTTGTCATTTTGTTCTTGTGTTGTCTTTTGAAATTGTTCTAGGGTTTTCTCTGTGTTTTCATCAATTTTGTCTGTGTTTTCCTTGATTTGTCTCTCAATCCGTTGAAGGTACATTAATATAAATCTTTTAAATTCCTTATCAGGGAGTTCTAATGCTGCTTCTTCCTCAGGGATGTATTTTGGATCTGTATCCTGGCCCCTTGTTTCTACTGCTTTATCTTGCTTCTTTGTGTGGACTGTGATACTCTGTTGTCTCTGAGACATTGTGACATTTTTGTATTTATATTTAATTGCTGATTGTACGTTGGAGTCCACTTGCCAACAATTTTCATTTTTGGATGTTATCTACACAAGAAGGGTACTGTGCTCCTCTATTCGCTTGTTGGCAGCACTTATCACTCACCACCTGTCACCTTTCCCATTGTCAGCCTCTTGCATGTCCCTGCCATCATTGGCTAACAGAGCCCATTCTTAGGTCCTGTTTTCATTCAGGTTTTTCCACTAGTTGGTGCCTAATCAACTTCTGTATACTTCCTTTCAAAGCTCAGGGCTCCAGAATATCTTCTCTATCTCTGTCAATGGGTTCTCTTTTCTTTGTTGAAGTGGGTTTGTGTACTCTGCCTGCCTATTCTGTCATCTTCCTGGAAGTACATGTTAAATATTTTTTAAATTTCTAATTAAATTTTTTTCAGTCAATATATTTACAGTAAAATTCTGAAACAGGAAGTTTTAATGTGCTTAGAAAGAAGATCCTTAATTATGACCATTTTTTTCTCACTTCCTATGAATCTAGAGAGAAGTTTCTCTTATGTATCTTTGTCATTCAAGTAATCAAACTCTGTTTTTGAAAATAGGTAAAGTGGACCATTCTGCCAAATAATCTTGTAATGTAAAACCTGTAGCAGTTCTCTGAGAGGCAGCTGTTTCATCCCAAGGAGCACAAGGTTATTTTCCAAAATTACATTAAATTAAAAAAGAGTATATCCATTTCTATTCCATTTTCTAAAATGCTGACATAAATATCACTCAGTCATTCATAAACTTAAAGTAAACATGAACATGTCCTAGTACTTCCAGACCAAAAATCAAAAGCTTTTCCCTCCACTATGCTATCTGACAATATTTGGACATACCTAAGGACATCAATTTCTTATATTCATTTATTTTAAATCTCAAAATGGAGTGAGTGTATTTATTCATTCTCTCTATATCCTATGTTTTCAAGAATTATTATAACATAATAACACCACATTATGGAAAGTCTGGAAAAATATAGAAAATGATATGTGTTTGGTGGTGGTGCATCTGTAACCCCACAATGGTTCAGGGTTGCTATTAGCACTTTGACCCACTTCTTTTTAAGTCTTCTTACATAAATACCTGTTTTTAATTTTCCTGTAAAGCTATCATTACAATATGCTGTTGTTGTTGTTGTTATGTGCTGTCGAGTCGGCCCCGACTCATAGCAACCCCTCCGTGGGTTTCCGAGGCAGTATCACTACAGAAGTAGGATTGCCCAACCTTCCTTCTGAGGAGTGGCTGGTGGGTTTGAACCGCCAGCCTTCTGGTTAGCAGTTACAATATGCTACCTTTAAAAAATGTATAACATTTCTGCCTATTTTTACATTAAGAAGCACTATTTTTTTACTTATTCTTTCTAAAAAAACAGGCTTGGAGGTTAAGGGAGTGAAGAAGTACCTATGACCCTTCAAAAGTGGCATTAAGCCAGATAGTCTTCATGTAGCAGACATGCTCGAGTCTAATGTTGCCACACTACTAGATGAGCTTTCTTTGGGAACAGGATTTTAAGGGAAGCAATTTCTGCACATGGGAGTCTTATAGAAGTTGAGAGTGGTTTAAAAAAAAAAAAAAAGTATAGCCATTCCCCCACCCATTTCTATGAAAACGCAAGGTTGGTCATAAGCAGTATAACTATTTATCAGATTCTCTCTGGGTTAATCAGAACCCCACGACTTTCTATGGCATCTGTGGGCTGCAACTAGAACTCTTAAAATTCTCAGTGAATTTAACTTAAATTTAGAGTTCAAAGCTGTTTAGTCCCTTCGTTCTCCTTAAGACACTTATATCATTAAGGTTCTCTGCATTGCAAATAACAGAACACACTTCTGGCTAGCTTGATCAAAAAGAGGGTAGGGAGTTATTGGGAAGATACTAGAGTACTTCATGAAAACCAAAGATGAGTTAAAGTTCTTGGTCCGTCTCTTTAGAAAGTTGCCATTGTGTTTCAGCTCTGAAATTTCCAGATTCTATGCCTCTCAAGTCCAAATTGCTAATTCCCAAATAAGAAATTGAAATAGTTCAGTTAAGGTCAAACATGGACCTTTTATTAACCAGCTTGGGGCAGGAGCAGAGCAGCCATCCCAGTTGGCACTGGAATCTGCCAACTCCCAGACAGACAAGGGATAGTATCTACCTTCAGGAAAAAACTTCATCTTAACCTGAGCAACATATCTTATATCGAATTCTGTCTTAGTTCTCTAGTGCTGCTATAACAGAGATACCACAAGTGGATGGCTTTAACAAACAGAAATTTATTGTTCACAGTTTAGGAGGCTAGAAGTCTGAATTCAGGGCACCAGCTCTGTTGGCTCTGGGGAAGGTTTTTATCTCCTTTCAATATCTGTTGGCTAGTGTTTCTTGGAGATCTTCATGTGTCTTGGCATCAATCTTCCCTGGGATCTAGTGGGTTTTCAAAGCAGGACCCCATGTCCAAAGGACAAACTCCACTCCTGGCTCTTCTTTCTTGGTAATAATGAGGTCCACTATCTGCTTGCTTCTCTCTCCTTAAACAAACTAAAGATCATGAAGATAGTGCAGGACTGGGCAATGTTTTCTTCTGTTATGCATGAGGTCAACATGACAGCAACTAAAAACAACAATAACAAATAAAAATATGAAGGTTTGCTGCACAGGAAAGCAGGAAATCTATAGTGGGTACAAATTTTGTTTGGCAAGAGATTAGAATAATCAAGCACTCCAGAATTCCAAAGGGACAAATTCCTTATGCCATTCAAATTCAGCATGTCAACTAGAGTGACATTTGGCCAATGGAACAGATGTCCTTTTCCTAAAGGCCCCTGTAGTGAAAGTAGCCACAGTGTCTAGACCCTGCTCAGCAATCTGACAATGCAACACTTTCAGTTATAATCTTATGGTATAGAAGGCCTAGCAGCACATAGTTCAAATACAGTTTCACCATGAATTCTTCTCTAGGCTTCCAGTTAAACATTCTCCCTTCTTCCTTAGCACCCTATAGGAGTGGTTACCTTCCGGAGCCTGGCATTATTGTAAAGTGGTCTGCAAATCTCTATTCTCGCCAATCATCATTAAGCCAAACAAGTTATACTGTATATATCACCTCTAAATTGTCTACTCTTTTCAAATATATGTCACTGTTATGATGAAGAAAAGTATTCTTGATTTCACAATAGCTTTATATCAATGTATGTTTTCTCAGCCAATAAATAATACAAGTAATTATTATCATGTGGGGATCTCCCAAATGTTTGATTGTTAAAAAGGGGCCATTCAAGATGTGATTTGACAAAGGAATAGTATGAAAGATCAGCACATGTCATGGTACCAGCTGGATAAAAAAAATAGAGAACCCAAAGAAAAGCATGGAGGATATGTTTTTCTATGCAGTACCTGACTATGGATTCACCTGTTAATGATGCTGACTTGACATTTGGTTTAGCCAAGTAATTTTCTTCTGGCAGATCTCTTACTGGTTAGGTCAAATTTTTCTCTAAATGTTCCATTTGCTGAACTACAAAGCCTGTGTATTTCTAAAGCTATTTTTCAGGCAAATGACCACACAAAGCACTGTTTTATTGTCACTCTCTGGAACCTGGGAGGCAAGACAAAGAGTGAAAGGCAGAGGTGGGAGCTTTGCCAACCAAAATACCAGCAACTAGACCGTGCTATTCTGCAGCACACTGTGTTCTCAGAAGATGTCACAATTACATTTCAGGAACAACTCAAGGCTCCAACAGTAGCAAGAGCATCTAATTTCCTGTTTCCTAACTCACAGCTTCACAGCACTGGTAAAGCCTTCATTATCCTTTGTGTTTCAAAAGAGAAATTATAGCTTAGTGTCAGCCTGGTGATTACCTAGCCAAAATGGCATTATACTATAGAGTGGTAAAGCTGTGCATCCTAATTCCAAGCAATGATTTCAATTCCTGTGCTACTGTCCTTCCTAGCACCATCCTCTTAGTCTCTGTCTCTGTCTCTGACTCTCTATATATAATCTCTGTCTCCACCTTTATGCCTATTTGTATCTCCTCTTTCTCCCTAATGTGATTCACATCCAGAGTCCCTGGGTAGTGCAAACAGTTAATGTCCTCTGTTAGTTAATTCAAAGGTTGGCCATTCAAATCCACCCAGAGCACCTCAGAAGACAGGATTGATGCCATGTAATGGATCATTTTTATATGGCCTTTCTAGTCATGGTCTTATAACTCCCACAGAATGATTGGCTAGGCCACAAATATGTAAGGGATAGGTTGATTTACTATGTGCATCCAAACCAAAACCAAACTCACTGTAGTCGAGTCAATTCAACTCATAGTGACCCCTCCTTGGGTTCCAAGGTGATATCTCCATATCTCTGACAAGTGTATTGGGTTCTAAGGCAGTATCTTCTATCTCTGGCAAGTATATTGCCCAATCTTCCTTCCTTCTGGTTAGCAGCTAAAAGGCTTAGGCATTACGCCATGTGCATGTTGTTGTTAAGTATCATTGAGTCAGACCTGACTCATAGCAACCCCTCCTTGGGTTCCAGAAGTAGATTGCCCAACCTTCTTTCTGAGGAGTGACTGAACCACCAGCCTCTGGTTAGCAGTCAAGTGCCTTAGACACTACGCTACCAGAGCTCCATAGTGGCTTGGAAATCCTCCTAATAAGACTGACCCCTTTGCATTCTAGCTAAGGGATTGGTTGGTTTTGCCATCCTGCTAGACTTACATAAGGGTGACCTTGTTACCATCATTACAAGTCTGAAGCACAGTGTGTCCTTTGTACCCAGTGTCCTAGTGCTAAGAATCTCCTAGAAGAAAGGGCTGTAACACTAATGACAAAGAAGCAGTAGGCTGATTAGCCCACTAAGAGAAACAGTGGTGGTGGACTTGCTAGCCCACTGAGAAATAGCTGGGCACTTCTGTGCAGGAAGTTCGTCTGCTGCTAAAGAGCTGTAACACTTGCCTGTGCAGGGTAGATGCCTGAGCGTGCCTCATGTAACATCCCAGCAGCCCAGCAGGAGCTGGGTGGATCCTCAGGCAGTGGGCCTGGATAGCATGGCAGCAAAAGAGAGAACCACATGGGCCTGCATAGCATGCAGGAGCCAGTGGCAGAGACCTAAAAGGGCCCCATGGCAGAAGCTCTGGAGATCCTGTGCAGAGGTTTTCCCACAGGTAAGGCAAGGCCCAGTGAGATCCAACAGCAGAGCAGAAGCCTCATCCTCCCTGCCTTCTCCCAGGTAGGATGGTGGTGGCCAGAGGCAGCAGTGATGTGAACACAGCATCCAACCTGAGCCACAGCATGCCTACCCAGGAACATAAGAATGGACATAGGTAATTGAGGAAGGGTAAGAGTTTCCCCTTTGAGAATCTGATGTTATTGTTTACTGTTTGCTTCCTATAAATAACAATAACGGCTTCCCCTTTGCCAACACTGTATAAGTGTCTCATGTGTCCAGCTCAGTCACAGGTGAACATAGTACCCATGGAATGGTTTATGCTGTTGGGTATATGTGCCTCATTCCTAGCAGTCTTGTGGATGACTAGAAGTTTGAGGAACAGCCTGTCTGTGTATGCAATACAGAAAGACAGGCAGGTATACACCTGGTAGTATACCTGTGAAAAATTAGCCATTGAAAACCCTATGGAACAGCTCTACTCTGACACACATGCGGTTGTCATGATTTGAAGTCAACTAGACTATCAACTGTCTTTTGTTTTGTTTTGTTTTCTAAATTCACAAAAATAGGATTGCAAGCTCCTTGGTCCTTAAAAATCCCAGTAAATAGCTATAAGAGTTGAAGATAACTGAGAGCCAGGCAGATGTATTTGTATGCAGCACCCTTTTCTACCAAAGAAAAGAGAGGAAAAATTCAGGAATATTCAGGGGAAAATGAAAGATTTTTTCCCCCCTTGGACTGTTAATAGAGTCTTTAAATCATAACCTTTCATAGGTGTTTGATATTTTAAGTCTAAAATGACCTGTCTGTCCGAATGAAATATTAAATCATCAGATAATGATGTAGTTTGCATTGCTACTTGTATACATTATAATAAGCAAATAATGATGATGACAATTAACTTTTCCTCCATTTATTCTGGGCAGTGTAGTATGCACCGTAACTCTCCTCCCAACCCTGAATAAATAGGCAGTAGTGTATCTAATGTTTCTCATATTGCTTGGAGTACAAACACAAATTCATTCTAGCCAGTAAAGTGGTTATCTGGTGTTGAAAGAGGGGGCAATAGATGGGAACAAAAAGAGACAGACAAAGAGAAAAGGGGCAGAGAGGCAGAGAGAAATGTGTACATACAAATATATTCTGTTGTTCTTGTTGTTATATGCCTTCCAGTTGGACCCAATTCATAGCGACCCCTCCTTGGGTTTCCAAGGAGATATTACTATGGAAGTAGATTTCCCAACCTTCCTTCTGAGGAGCAGTCAAGGACTTCAGGAAAAAGAGAGATACTGCCTAACATGCTCTCCCTAACTCATTCCCTAAGGTGCACTGGCATATATACAGATGTCATTGACTTCTTAATTGTGTCACTCCATGTGACACTCCTACACTTGCTCCTGTTTATCTAGGAGAGAAGGAAACACTACCAGAGATTAAGAGAGATCAGTGACTATACTTCCAAAGAACCTGAAAGAATTTATTTCCATTGTGGTCCATTTAACACCCTCTGTCCAAGCTCTGGGAGTCCTAGTGGTGCAATTGTTAAAGCACTCAGCTGCTAATCAAAAGGTCAGTGATTCAAACTCTTCAGCCACTCCATGGAGGAAAGATGTGGCAGACTACTTCTGTAAAGACTTAAATCCTTAGAAACCCTATGGGGCAGTGCTATTCTGTCCTGTAGGGTCATTAAGAGTTGGAATTGACTCAGTGGCCACGGGTTTAATTTTTGTTTGTTTTGGTCCAAGCTCTAAAGGCAATATATTCAGGGCCATTAACAGTCAGCACAGCATGTTCCACTCAAAGCCACAGTGAAGAAAGAGAGGCAAGTTGTCCCACTGGACAGATGTCTTGCTAACTAATACACCACTTGATTACATTTGCATGTATATGAAATGTGAGGTTTAGAATCCAAATGCGTTATTTTGATTAGTACTTTAGTATATTCCCAGATTACGAGCCTGAGCAGTATGTGATTACAATAAAGGTAATGGGGAGGCATTTCTTTTCCCAGTGGTTAATTTTCCATGCCACTCAGGCAACAGACTTTGTCCAAAATGGTCATCATAGTTGTCTTCATCATCATCCATACCATTTGCTATTAAATATACCAAAGCAGGAAGAAGTATGTTTTTGTATTTGTTGTAAAATGTAATCAGAGACTATCTTTATAACCATTCTGCACCATTATCATCAACCTAATTATTAATTTAGGAGCTCTGGTAGCATAGTGGCTAAGA
Organism: Orycteropus afer afer; assembly: GCF_000298275.1. Lineage (NCBI taxonomy): Eukaryota > Metazoa > Chordata > Mammalia > Tubulidentata > Orycteropodidae > Orycteropus > Orycteropus afer. Next base: position 1,525,415 of record NW_006922064.1, read on the forward strand.
CACTTGCCTGCTAACCAGACGGCTGGCAGTTCAAACCCACCAGCCACTCCTTGGAAGGAAGGTTGGGCAATCCTACTTCCGTAGTGATACTGCCTCGAAAACCCAAGGAGGGGTCGCTATGAGTCAGGTTTGACTTGACGGCACATAACAACAACAACAACAATTATTAATTTACACCCCCTAAAAAAAAACCCACTGCCATCAAATCAATTCCAACTGATAACAACCCAACAGAACAAAATAGAACTGCTCCATAGGGTTTCCAAGACTGTAATATTTACAGAAGCAGGTTGCCACATCTTTCTCCACAGAGTGGCTTGTGGGTTTTAACCACCAACCATTCAGTTAGCAACCAAGCACTTTAATCACTGTACCACCAAGGCTCCTTAATTATTACTTTAGAGAACTATAATCATATATATGTGTAGTATAAATATGCAGCAATGTAGTTGAGCTAGGAGTCAGTGCCTTGAAGATATTACAGAAGCTGTAATTGTTGTTGAAAATTAACTAATTCATATAAAACAACTTTGTATAGGATGTTATTAGTTCAATGGGTTCAACAATGAATAAAAACTGAAAGCCAAGAAAAAACAAAAACCACCTTACCCAGTACCTTGATGTTGGAAAACCCACAATTAAAAGTTATATATATGTTGTAGGTTTAAGCATCCACCCTCAGTTAAAGTAATCTTTAAAGTTTATGTGCATTTATATTGTAAAAGAGATATGATATTCAAAAGGATCAAGGCAAAGAAGACACTGGGAGAAATACAAGAATTAAAGGCAACAACAGTAAATTCTATCACATACACAATCCTATAATAACAATAATATATATAAGTGGATATATAGATAGACACACAAGCTGTGGGAAGGTGAATGGGACTATACCCATGAATATATATATGGATTTGACATATGTTATTTCTATATATGTGTATGTGCTGCAAATATATCCATGAATATAGTAGAGCATACAGGAGGCAAAATTATGAAAACTTCTTAGCCATAACCAAACACCTTGAGGGAATTACTCACTGGGTATGGAGGCTCAGGACCACAGTCTCGGAGGACACTAAGGTCAAATGGCATAACATAGTCCACTAAGACATCCTACTTTAATGAGTAGATACTAGGGTCTTAAAAGCTTGTGAGCAACCATCTAAGGTGCAACTATTGATCTCTCCGCATCCAGAGCAAAGAAGAGTAAAGAAAATCAAAGATACAAGGATATAGTTAGTCCAAAGGACTAATGGACCATGTGAACTCCAGCCTCCATGATGATGAGACCAGAATTAGATGTAGATGGTACCCAGCTACCACTGCTGATGTCTCTAAAATGGATCACAATAGGAGGTCCTGGATAGAGTGAGATAAAAATGTGAAATAAAATTCAAAATAATAAAAAAGACCAGGTTGACTGAACTGATAAGACTGGTGGAACCCCCTTAGACACCCTTCAGGGCTGGAACAGAACTCATCCCCATGGGTCAACTTTCAGCCAAACAATAGACAAGGCTATAAGGGGGACAATAAATCAGTGAGGTACACACTCAGAATAATCAGCCATAGGAGATCAAAAGGGCAGCAGTTGCCTAGGGATAAAGCTCAGAATTCAGGCAAGGACAGGAAAGGATGAATGGAAATGGTAAACATAAGGAGGAAGTGCTGTTACATTGTGGGGATTGTAATCAACTTTACAAAACTCATATGAATTGTTGAATGGGAAACCAATTTGTTCTGTGAACTTTCACCCAAATAAAAAATTAAAAGTTATTAAACAAAAAAGAGAGAGACATGATATTTTGATATGTCTCTTTCTCACTTTCTTGCATATGACATTCTCTCTCTTTCACCAGAGGACTACATTTGTCTCAGGGAGAATTAGAATGATTACTTTAGGAATATATCCCTTGAATATATCCCTCCTGAATTTAGAGACCATCTAAAAAATGGATTTGATGCATTGAACACCAATGACCAAAAACCAGAGGAGTTGTGAGATGACATCAAGAACATCATCCATGAAGAAAACAAAAGATCATTAAAAAGACAAGAAAGGAAGAAAAGACCAAAATGAATGTCAGAAAAGACTCAGAAACTTGCCCTTGAACAGAGAGTAACAAAAGCAAATGGAAGAAACGAAAAGATAAAAGAGCTAAATAGAAGATTTCAAAGAGCAGCTCAAGAAGACATAGTCAATTATTATAATGAAATGTGTAAGGACCTGGAGTTAGAAAACCAAAAGGGAAGAACACACTGGACATTTTTCAAACTAAAAGAACTGAAGAAAAAAAAATAAGCCTCGAGTTGCAATATTGAAAGATTCTATGGGCAAAATATTGAATGATGCAGGAGTCATCAAAAGAAGATGGAAAGAATGCCCAGAGTCACTGTACCAAAAATATTTGGTCTATGTTTATCCATTTCAGGAGGTGGCATATGATCAAGAACCAGTGGTATTGAAGGAAGAAGTCAAATCTGCACTGAAGGAAGTGGCAAAAAGGAAAAAAAAAAAAAAAGCTCTGGAACTGATGGAATACCCATTAAGATGTTTCAACAAACAGACACCATGCTGGATTATTTTAGAAGAGACCATTACCAGGAGAAGGACACCATGCTTATAAAATGGAGGGTCAACAAAAGAGGGGAAGTCCCTCAACAAGGATTGACACAGTGGCTATAACAATGAGCTCAGGTATAGCAGGAATCATGCAGCCAGCACAGGACTGGGCAGTGTTTCATTCGATGAGTTGGAGATGACTCGATGGCATCTAACAACAACAACTTTAGGAATGCAAAGAGAAAGAAAGCTTTTGACTTCCAGAATAGGAGTTTAAACTCACAGAAACAAAATAGTCTTGAAAGCCTAGAAGTTTGAGAGAAAAAAAGGCATTTCTAAAACTTCAAATGCTTTAAGTCTTATGAGCAAAGCTTGCAGGACATGTCAAAATTTTACTGGAATCTATTGGCAAGATGGCTTTCAATTTGTAAATACAATTCCAACCAGAAAGAAAGGTTTTCCCTTAACATGTTTTGCAATTATAAATTTATGATGGGAAAGTTGTGAAAATCGATGAGATAATATGCCTGAAGCATTAAACACAATTCATACTCACTGCTGTGGAGTTGGATCCGACTCATAGAGACCCTCTTTGGGTTTCCGAGGCAGTATCTCTGTGGATGTAGATTGCCTGATCCTTCTTCCACGGAGTGGCTGGTGGGTTTGAACTGCCAGGCTTCTGGTCAGCAGTCAAATGCCTTATGCACTATGCCACCAGCGCTCCCAACACAATTCATAGTATATGGCAAACACTCACTGGGTAAGATTATTGTACTTGTTGTTATTAGGTTTCCCAAGTCAGTTCCCACTCATAGAGATCTCATGCACAATGGAATGAAACATCCCCCAGTCCTGTGCCATTCTCACAACTGTTGCAATGCTTGAGCCATTGTTTCAGCCAGCATGTCAATCCATTTTGTTGAGGATCTTCTCTTTCTTGATGACCCTTTCCCCTTTTTCCATACCTCACCAAGCATGATGTCCTTCTCCAGGGACTATTCCCTCTTGATAACATGTCCAAAGTACGTGAGTCAAAGTCTCACCATCCTTGCTTCTATGGGCAAAATATTGAACATCCTGGCTGTACGTCTTCTAAAACAGATTTGTTTGTTCTTCTTGCAGTCCATGGTACATTCAGTATTTTTTGCCAACACCATAATTCAGATGCATCAATTCTTCTTTGATATTCCTTATTCATTGTCCAGCTTTTGCATGCATATGAGGCAACTGAAAATATCATAGCTTGAGTCAGGCACATCTTAATTTCTCAAAGTGACACCTTTGCTTTTTTTTTTTTTTTTAACACTTTAGAGAGGTCTTTTGCAACAGATTTGCCCAATGCAATGCGTTGTTTGATTTCTTGATTAGATGCTTCCGTAGGCACTGATTGTAGATCCAAGTAAAATAAAATTCAATCTTTTCTCCATTTATCATCATGTTGCTAATTGGTCCTTTTGTGAGGATTTTTGTTTTCTTCATATGAGGTATAATCCATACTCAAGGATGTACTCTTTGATCTTCATCAGTAAGTGTTTCAGGTCTTCTTATTTTTCAGTGAACAAGAGTGTATCATGTGCATATCATAGGTTGATAATGAATCTCCCTCCAATCCTGATGCCTTGTTCTTCCTCATATAGTTCAGCTTCTTGGATTATTTTGCTCAGCATACAAATTGAATAAGTATGAAGAAAAGTCACAACCCTCACTTGCATCTTTCCTGATTTTAAACTACACAATATTCCCTTTTTCTCTTTGAACAACTGCCTTTTGGTCTATGTATAGGTTCTCCATGAGCACAATTAAGTGTTCTTTGCAATATTATTCATAATTTGTTATGACATTCGAATGCCTTTGCATAGTCAATAAAACACAGGTAAACATCTTTCTGGTACTCTTTGCTTCCAGCCAAGATCCATCTGACATTAGCAATGATAGACCTCATTCCATGTCCCTTCTGAATCTAGCATGAATTTATGGCAGTTACCTGTCAATGTACTGCTACAACAATTTTTTGAATTATCTTCAGCATAATTTTACTTGCATGTGATATTAATGATAATTTCTGCATTGCATTGGATCACTTTTCTTTGGAATGGGCTCAAGTATGGATCTCTTTCAGTTAGTTGGTCAACTACCTATCTTCCAAATCTCTTGCCATAAATGAGTGAGCACATCCAGCATTGCATTCATTTGTTGAAACATCTCAATTGGTATTCCATCAATTCCTGGAGCTTTGCTTTTCTGCAATACCTCCAGTGCAGCTTGGACTTCTTCCTTCAATACATTGATTCTTGATCACATATTACCTTCCAAAATGTTTTAACGTCAACCAATTCTTTTTGATACAGTGACCTTGTATATTCCCTCCATCTTCTTTTGATGCCTTCTGTGTTCAACACTTTGTCCATGGAATCCTTCTACACTGAGACTCAAGGTATGAATTTTTTCTTCAGTTCTTTCAGTTTGAGAAATGTCAAGCATGTTCTTCTCTTTTGGTTTTCTAACTCCAGGTCTTTGCATTATTTTATTATTTTATTTATTCATTATTTTATTATTATACTTTACTTTGTTTTCTCAAGCCACCTTTGAATATTCTGTTCATTTCTTTTACTTCATCATTTCTTCCTTTAGCTTCAGCTACTCTATGCTCTAGGACAAGTTTCAGAGTCTCCTTGAAATTCATTTTGGTCTTTCCTTTCCTGTGTTTTTAATGATCTTTTGTTTTCTTCATGTATGATATCCTTCATGTCATCCCATAACTCATCTGGTCTTTGGTTATTAGGCTTCAATGTGTCAAATCTACTCTTCAGACCCAAAAACCCCACTGCTGTCAAGTTGGATCTGACTTATAGCAACCCCACCTTGGGTTTCCGAGGCAGTATCACTATGGAAGTAAATTGCCAAATCTTCCTTCCTAGGAGTGGGTGGTGGATTTGAACTGCCAGTCTTCTGATTAGCAGTCAAAATGCCTTAGGCACTAAGCCACCAGAGCTCCTGATTCTTTAGAGTGTCTCTAAATTCAGATAGGAAATACCCAAGGTCATTGGCTCTTGTGGACTAGCTTTCATTTTCTTCAGGTTCAACTTGAACTTGCATATGAGCAATTGATGGTCTATTCCACAGACATTCCCTGACTTTGTTCTCAGTGATGACATTGAGCTTCTCTATCATCTCTTTCCATATATGTATTTAATTAGAGAACTTTGTATTCCCTAGGAGCTCTGGTAGCATAGTGCCTAAGGCATTTGACTACTAATCAGAAGGCTGGCAGTTCAAACCCACCAGCCACTCCTCAGAAGGAAGGTTAGGGAATCTATTTCCATAGTAATACCACCTCAGAAACCCAGGGAGGGGTCACTATGAGTCGGATCCAACTCAATGGCACATACCAACAACAACAACAACAATATTGTATTCCCTACAATGAGGTCCATGTGTACAGTAGCTATTTAAGTTGTTGTAAAAAGGTATATCCAAAGAAAGGTAGTCACTCTTACAAAATTCTATCATGTGATCTCTGGCATTATTTCTATCACCAAGGCCATATTTTCGAACTACTGATCCTTCTTTCTTCTTTCTTTTTTTCTCAGCCTCCACAATCTAATCACCAGTAATTATCAATACATTTTGATTGCATGTTTGATTACTTTCACACTGCAGATGTTGGTAAAAATCTCCATTTTATTCATCTTTGGCATTAGTGATTGGTGCGTAAATTTGAATAGTCACATTAACTAGGCTTCCTTGTAGGCATATGGACAATATGCTGACAATGGCAGCATTGTATTTCAGGACAGATCTTAAATGTTCTTTTTGACAATGGATGCAATAGGTGTTCCTCTTCATTTGTCTTTCCCAGCATAGTAGACCATATGATTGTCCAATTCAGAATGGCCAACATCACTCCATTTCAGCTTATCAATGTCTAGGATAGCAATTTTCTAGCATTCCTTTTCATTTTTGGCAATTTCCAATTTTACTTGATTCATATTTTGTATATTCTACATTCTAATTATTAATGTATATTTGTAGCTGTTTCTTCTCATTTTGGAAAATAAATGGCACAAGTTTCTCTTGGAACACCTAAGGGAGACAAATTCATCTGTCAGTTTGTCATACTGTGGTGGCTTGAGTGTTGCTGTGAGGCTGGAGGCTATGCCACCAGTGTTTCAAATGCCAGCAGGGTTACCCATGGTGGATAGATTTTGTGGAGCTTCCAGACTAAGACAGACCTGGAAGAAGGAAGAGGTCAACCACTTTTCAAAGAATTGGCCAGTGAAAACCTTATGAATAGCAGTGAAACTTTGTCTGATATATTATTGGAAAACTTTATGAATAGCCCTGAAACATTGTGTAATATAGTGCTGGAAGATGAGCCCCTCAGGTCGGAAGGCACTCAAAATATGACTGGAGAAGAGCTGCCTCCTCAGAGTAGACCTGACCTTGATGATATGGATAAAGCAAAGTTTTTGGGACCCCCATTTGCTGATGAGGCACATCTCAAGATGAGAAGAGACAGCTGCAGACAACCATTAATAACCAGAACATGGAATGTATGAAGCATAAATCTAGGAAAACTAGAAGTTGTCAAAAATGAAATGGAACACATAAAGATCAATACCCTAGGTATTAGTGAGCTGAAATGTATGGATTTTGGCCATTTTGAATCAGACAACCATATGATCTACCATGCTGGGAATGATAAATTGAAGAAGATGGTGTGGCATTCATCATCTCAAGGAATGTATCCAGATCTATCTTGAAGCACAATGCTGTCAGTGATAGGATATCTATATGCCTACAAGGAAAACCAGTTACTACTACTATTATTCAAATTTATGCACCAACCACCAAAGCCAAAGATGAGGAAATTGAAGATTTTTATCAACATCTGCAGTCTGAAATGGACTGAACATGCAATCAAGATGTGTTAATTATCACTGGTGATTGGAATGCAAAAGTTGGGAACAAGAATCATGCAGTCTTTGGAAAATACAACATTGGTGATAGAAATGATGCTGGAGATCACATGATAGAATTTTGAAAGATCAATGACTTATTCATTGCAAATAGCTTTTATCAACAACACAAATGGCAACTATACACATGGGCTTTGCCAGATAGAATACACAGGAATCAGATTGACTAAATCTGTGGCAAGAGACAATAGAGAAGCTCAGTATCTTCAGCCAAAACAAGGCCAGAAGCTGATTATGGAACAGATCATCAACTGTTCATATGCAAGTTCAAGTTGAAGCTGAAGACAATTTAAACAAGTCCACAAGAACAAAAATATAATCTTGATTAAATCCCTCCTGAATTTAGAGACCATCTAAAGAATAGATTTGATGCATTGAACACCAATGACCGAAAACCAGAGGAGTTGTGGGATGACAGCAGAAACACAATCCATGAAGAAAGCAAAGGATCATTAAAAAGACAGGAAAGGAAGAAAAGACCAAAATGGATGTCAGAAGAGACTCTGAAATGTGCCCTTGAATGGACAGTAGCTAAAGCAAATGGAAGAATCAACAGGATAAAAGAGCTGAACAGAAGATTTCAAAGAGCAGCTCAAGAAGACAAAGTCAATTTTTGTAATGAAATGTGCAAAGGCCTGGAGTTAGAAAACCAAAAGGGAAGAACACGCTCAGCATCTGTCAAGCTGAAAGAACTGAGGAAAAAATGTAAGCCTCAAATTGCAATATTGAACAATTCCATGGGTAATATGTTGAATGATGCAGGGAAACATCAAAAGAAGATGGAAGGAATACACAAAATCACTGTACCAAAAAGAATTGGTAGGTGATCATCCATTTCAGGAGTTGGTATATGATCAAGAACTAATGGTATTGAAGGAAGAAGTCGAAGCTGCACTAAAGGAACTGGTGAAAAACAAGGATCCAGGAATTGACGAAATACCCATTAAGATGTTTCAATAAACTAATGCCATGCTGTAGGCACTGACTTGGCTATGCCAAGAGATTTGGAAGACAGCTACCTGGCCAGCTGACTGGAAGATATCCATATTTGTACCCTTCCAAAGAAAGGTGATCCCACAGAATGTGGAAATTATTGAACAATAACATTAATATCACACACAAGAAAAATCTTACTGCAGATAATTCAAAATTATTAAAATAATTCCGTATATTGACAGAGAGTGTCCAGAAATGCAAGCTGGATTCAGAAAGGAATGTAGAACAAGAGATATCATAGTTGATGTCACATGGATCTTGGCTCAAAGCCGAGAATACCAGGAACATGTTTACTTCTGTTTTATTAACTATGCAAAGGCATTCGATTGTGTGGATCATAACAAATTGTGGATAACATTGAGAAGAATAGGAATTTCAGAACACTTGATTTTTCTCATGAGGAACCTGTACATAGACCAGGAGGCTGTCATTTGAACTGAACAAGGAGATACTGCATGGTCTAAAATCAGGAAGAGAGTGCATCAGGAAGAGAGTGCATCTGTTCACCATACTCATTCAATCTGTATGCTGAGCACATAATCCAAGAAGCTGGATTATATTAAGAAGAACGTGGCATCAGGATTGGAGGAAGGCTCATTAACAACCTGATATACTCAGATGACACAACTTTGCTTGCTGAAAGTGAGGATGACTTGGAGCACTTATGATGAAGATTTAAGACTACAGTCTGCAGTATGGATTACACCTCAATATAAAGAAAACAAAAATCCTCACAACTTGGACCTATAAGCAGCATCATGATAAATGGAGAAAAGATTGAAGTTGTCAAAGACTTCATATACTTGGTTCTGCAATCAACACCAATGGAAGCAGCAGTCAAGACATCAAAAGATGTATTGCATTGGGCAAATCTGTTGCAAAAAAACCTCTTTCAAGTGCTGAAGAGCAAAGCTATCTCCTTGCAGACTAAGATATGCCTAACCCAAGCCATGCCTTTTTTAATCGCCTCATGCTTGTGAGAGCTGGACAATGAATAAGGAAGATTGAAGAAGATTTGATGCTTTTGAGTTATGGTGTTGGTGAAGAATGCTGAATGTATCGTGGACTGCTAAACGAACTAAAAAAATATGTCCTGGAAAAAGTGCACCCAGAATGCTCCTTGGAAGCAAGAATGGCCAGATTTCATCTCACCTACTTTGGTCATGTCAGAAGGGACCATTCTCTGGAGAAGGATGTCATGCTTGGCAAACTGGAGGGTCAATGAAAGAGTGGAAGGCCCTCAACAAGATGGATTGACACAGTGGTTGCAGCAATGGGCTCAGGTATAGTAAAGATCGTGAGGCTGGCACAGGACCGGGCAGTGTTTTGTTCTGTTGTACTTAGGGTCAGGCGACTCGACACACAACAACAACATATTACACATTCCAATTATTAATGGATGTTTGCACCTGTTTCTTCTCAGTTTGGAAAATAAGTGGTACAGGTTTCTTTTAAAAGGAATCCTGACCAATGGACTGCTATCTGTTTATGTGCTAGAGTCTAGCAAGTACGAATTAGACAACATAAGAAAAGCACAGCCTTTAGTGGACTTATTCCAGAATCTGCTCTTCTAACCAGTCACTGCTTAGTTTTCAGGACTGAAGTGCAATTAGTGGTCTGAGAAGGCTTTGATGTGTTTCAAAATCATGTTGAGAAGAAATCTCTGGTGACATTGGTGCAGACAGACACTGACAACTCCAGTACTTGGGACCAGAAAGTAGTGGTCTATTTAGTGGACAATGCTGCTAGACACTGATATCTGGATTCATAACTTCATATCAGATTATCTGGTAGAGGCTTCAAAAGTTAATTAATCACTGTCTGAGACTTTGACAATTAATTCAGAATTGTTAGCAATAACAAAATGTAGTAGGCTTAAAAATGTCTTAACTCAGCTACATGGCCCTGACTCATCTAAGAGACTGAAATGCCTAGGGTATCAACCATCAATCATTCCATTTCATTTTTGGTGACTTTTAGTTTTCCTAGATTCATACTTCATATATTCCACATTCTAATTATTAATGGATGTTTGCAGCTATGTCTTCTCATTTTGAGTCATGCCACATCAGCAAATAAAGGTTCTGAAAGCTTTATTCCATTCACATCATTAAGGTCAACTCTACTTTGAGAAGGCAGCTCTTCCTCAGTGGTATGTTTAGTGCCTTCTATCTGAGGCCTTATCATCTAGCACTGTATCAGACAATGTTTTACTTTTATTCATAAAGTTTTCCAGTAATATATCAGACAGTGTTTCACTGCTATTTATAAGGTTTTCAGTATTCAATTTTTTTTTCAGAAGTGGATGGTCCCTTCCTTCTTCCCAATCTGTCTTAGTCTGGAAGCTCTGCTGAAATCTGTTGACCATGGATGAGCCTGCTGGTATTTGAAATACAAATGGCATCGCTTCCGGCCTTGAAGCAATATGCAAGCCACCAGAGTACAAAAAACTGATTGACAGTGGTGGTTGGGACTTCTAGCAACTGCCTAATTTTATGATAGGTGCTTACATACCATGCAATGAGGTAACATTAAATAATACTATGTAATAACTCTACCACTTCCACCAAGGTCACTCAGTCTACAACCCTGAGTAGTTATCTAAGGCCACCTTATATTATATAACTAAATAAAGCCATGACTACTATCTATAAAGGGGCTTTAGATCAGCACATATCATATCCTTGATTCTTATTAAAAATTTACCTAGAATTCAGACACTTCATTCAGCAGGCCTTAAATTGTTATTTCCTGTTTTCATCCTATCCAAATTATACTGTGTTTTGTTGTTATAAACTAAATCAATTGCTAACCATTGTGTTGGAGCAAGAATATGAGTGCTACTATCATACTCCAAAATGTGTGAAAATATCTGGACCTCATTATAAGACTGTGTGGACAGGCTCAGGATAGCACAGGCTTACATAACCATCTCCAAATCCATGAGGACAGATTAGAAAAGACAATCTCTAGAGTCAGAGGAAAAGGGTAGTTAGATAATTCTTTTCCACTATCCAATTTTTATCATATGAAAGAAAGATTGCTGTTGTCATTGTAGGGGCTGTGGAGTCAATTCCAACTCAAAACGACCTCATGTACAACAGAACAAAACACTGACTGGTTCTGTGCCATCCTCACAATCTTGAAGATGAGCCCATTGCTTGAGCACATCACTGCAGCCATTGTGTCAATCCATCTTGTTGAGGGTCTTCCCCTTTTTTGCTGACCCTCTACTTTACCAAGCATGATATCTTTCTCCAGGGAATGGTCCCTTCTGACAACATGACCAAAGTAGGGGAGATGAAGTCTGACCATTCTTGCTTCTAAGAAAGAGAGATTAGAACTGATTGTTTAAATTTACTGAGACAATAAATGTTATGGCTCCATAAAATAACTGACTTTTCACTGAGCAGAATTAAAATTTGTACATATCCTTGAAATCTGAGTCAAAAGTAGTCCTCTTACTGCCAATTTACACACTGTTCAACTTTGCCCCTGTTGGTCATGTCATCTTTATACTTCATGAATGAAGTGAATGGGCATTAAGTGATAACAAGAATAACTGCCATGTACTGGGTGCCGGCTCCTTGGGTGATACAAACCATTAAGAGCTCAGCTACTAACAGATGGGTTGCTAGTTTGAATCTACCCAGAAGCACCTCAAAAGAAAGGTCTGGTGATCTACTTCTTGTAAGGTCACAGTAAGGAGAAAACGACGCACAAAAGTGAGGTTAAAGAGAAGTTTTTATTCTGAGTTTCCGGGGGAGGTTTACGGGCCCCCAAGAGGGGCCTGGGCAAGGTTCACGGGTCCCTGAGAGGAGCCTGGGAAGTCGCAGCACCTGGCTGGGGAGGGGAGGGTTTATAGTCTTGTGGAGGACCTAAGCGGGGACACTAAGGAAATAGTGGGGTCCAATTAGTTGTTAGTATGGGTCTGCACTTAATTAGCATGAGGGGGCTTCACAAGAGGAAGCTTGCCACTGCATGGGACTTTCCAGTCTGGGCGGGTTCTGTTACTTCCGTTGTCTTATCAGGCTGTCTCATCAGGGCTTGACGCCCGGAGGAAGCTGCTAACTGAAATGTTGGTGGCTTGGGTTTGCTTCGGCCTAACATTCCAACCTTTTTTAATGGATAAAGGGCGACGTGATTCTTTTAGTTTTTTCCTGCTGAATGGGGTCGAAGAGGGAGAGAGGGGTTTTATAGGTTGGAGTTTGAAAACTTGGGGTCGTCAGGATGGAAGAGAAGTTGGTTCACCGTGACCCAAGGTATTTTCCAAGTTGGCTTCGGAGAATTTTGAGGAGGTAAGGGATAAAGAGGAAGAAGATGGTAATTAGTATAAATGGGTTTATGAGGGGAAGTAGTCAGGCGGTTAATGGAAACTGAAACTAAGTGAATGGGGAGTTGCTGATTTGGGCTTTTTTTTTTTTTTTTT
>NW_006922064.1:1541424-1551645 GCF_000298275.1 Orycteropus afer afer
CCAATTAATTGTTAGTATGGGTCTGCACTTAATTAGCATGAGGGGGCTTCACAAGAGGAAGCTTGCCACTGCATGGGACTTTCCAGTCTGGGTGGGTTCTGTTACTTCCGTTGTCTTATCAGGCTGTCTCATCAGGGCTTGACGCCTGGAGGAAGCTGCTAACTGAAATGTTGCTGGCTTGGGTTTGCTTCGGCCTAACACTTCTGAAAGATAATAGCCTTTGAAAACTCTATGGAGCACAGTTCTACAGTTCTTCTCTGACATACATGGGGTTTCCGTGAGTTGGAATTGACTTGACAGTAACTGTCTTTTGGGGAAAGGGTGAGTCTAATATGCACCGGTTAATCCAGCAACCAGGACACCAACACAGTGTCTCAGGGGTTTTGCCCTGGACAATACAAGCATTGCCACTCACATCACTTTTCATATGGATGGCAGACCTGGAGGGAGCTATGCTGAAGCCATTTAATCTGATCTTTATAACCATCAAAAACAAAACAAAACAAAACTCACTGCCTTTGAGTTGATTTCGACTCACAGTGACCCCTCTTTGGGTTTCTGAGGCAGTATCTCTACAGAAGTAGATTGCCCAACTTCCTTCCGAGGAGTGGCTAGTGAGTTTGAACCACCAGCCTTCTGGTTGGCAGTCAAATACCTTAGGCACTATGCCACCAGAGCTCCCCTTTATAACTATATGGGCTATTATTATCATTCCCATTTTCCAGATGAGAAAACAGGCATATCCAAAGTAACTAAATTGATCAAGGCCACAAAAGTAATGAAAAGCAGAGATGGGTTTGAAACTCAGGTCTGAGACCAAAAGGCTGCAATTGTCAGGTATTCTCCTCCATGATTTGAGATTCGAAAATAAGCAAGTGGGGTTGGCCTTTAAGAAACCTGAAATGCAGCAGAAAAAAACGATACAGATTCATGTAAAATTAAATGGCAATGAAATATTGACATAGTGGTTCAAGTCAAAAGAGAAAATTTGTCACTAGGCAGAACATGATTACTTGCTAAATGGATCATCAGGCCATAATTGGTACAACCGTTTAAAGGAAAGGGAGATTTATAAATATTTTCAAGCATCAGTACACAAAGTCCATGTATTAGGAATTTCTAAACGAATCTCCAAGACTGGAGGCAGGAAAAAGGCAGAGAATAAGAGTAAACCATGACCTTGTTTTTATTATAAAAGGACTCTGTGCTGAGCAGCCAGAGCATGGTTGTAGGGAAAGAGGAAGATAAGAGTCCATAGCAAAATTTCAGAACTAAGAATTTGTTGATTGATGTGACTTGTTTTCTTTTTGAAAGTTTTTATTTCAAATTTAGCTTAAGGCCTTGAGAATTCAGTATTGAAAAGATGTGAAAGATATAATTTGAAATGAAAATGTGGTATCTGGTTTGGGTTTCATTTCATAACACGAGCTATATTTCTAAAAAAGGAATCTTGAAGCATTGTTTAAGTTGAAGACTGGTAAGTGGAAGCTGCACTGGTAAACTATAATTAATGACTTCCGATGCAATTTTAATTATGATACACATAAAAAAGCATTGTGCTCTTCCATGTTCCAATCTAGTGGGTAAAGGAGATGCTACAATTTTCTCTTTTAAATATGCATTGCAGATAGTAGTAATGTGCACTTTTCCCTAAGGTCAAGTAAACTAGGGTTTATAAGAAACCTAGAAATGGAATGCAAAATTTAGACCTGGTTTTAATTCCTTCTTATGCCACAATGATATTCCCTTTGAATAGTTACCAAAGTGATTTGTTAAGCAAAATACACTACAGGATCAGTCAAAACCATGTTTTCACTTCTACATTAAAAATTTATGATGAAAAAACATAGTTATATATGACTAAAGAAGAAAGGATAATATTTTACAGACCTAAATATGTAAATCACTGTCTTTTCACACACATTTAATCTTCACAACCACCTCTGCACTAAATATTATTACTAGCCCCATTTTAGAGATGAGTAATTGAGTTAAATGATTTACTTATTCAATTGCAAAACCATTCTTGTCCTGATTCTGACTCCAAAAGCTCACCACAAACCCTTGAAGGTGATTTATTCTATTAGAAATATACACGCCTCTTCTTAATTTCCATTTACTGCTCTGGGAAACTCTGTTAATACTTTTAGGCCACCATGGTAGGGATAGCTTCATCATTCAAGATAGAAGGGGTTCCAAAATGTGATTGCCTCCTGAGACACATGATTCAAAAGGAATGAAATTAGAGACATGCCATTAGTGGTTAAAAATATTGGCTGTAGAGTCAGACTTGGATCTCAACTCAGCCTCCAACTTTTGCCAGCAATGTGATCTTCAGAAAATTGTTTAACCTCTCTGAGTCTCAGTAACTGCATATATAAAATAGGAGTGATAGGACCTAACTCAAATAATAGTTGTGACGATTAAAAAAAATAATGTATGTCAAGAGTTCAGTGCTTGGAATATGTTGTTGTTGTTAGGTGCCATCGAGTCATTTCTGACTCATAATGACCCCATGCACACCAGAACAAAACACCACCTGATCCCACACCAGCTCCATGATCCTTGCTATACTTGAGCCCATTGTTGCAGCCACTGTGTCAATTCATCTCGTCAAAGGCTTTCTCCTCTTTCCTCGACCCTCCACCTTCCTAAGCATGACATTCTTCCCCAGGGAATGGTCCCTTCTGAAAACATGACCAAAGTAGGTGAGATGAAGTCTGGCCATCCTTGCTTCCAAGGAGCATTCCAGCTGCACTTCCTCTAGGACAGATCTCTTAGTTCTTTTAGCTGTTCATGGTACTTTCAGCATTCTTTGCCAGCACCACAACTCAAAAGCATCAACTCTTCTTCGGTCTTCCTTATTCGTTGTCCAGCTCTCACATGCATACAAGGTGATCAGAAATATCATGGCCTGCATCAGGCACACCTTAGTCCTCAAGGAGACATCCTTGCTTCTCAGCACTTGAAAGAGTTCCTTCACTGCCGACCTGCCCAGTGCTACACATCATCTAATGTCCTGGCTGCTGCTTCCATTGGCATTGATTGTAGAACCAAGCAATGTGAATTCTTTGACAACCTCAATCTTTTTTTCCATTTATCATGATGCTGCTTATTGGTCCAGTTGTGAGGATTTTTGTCTTCTTCATATTGAGATGTAATCCATACTGCAGACTGTGTTCTTCAATCCTGATCAGTAAGTGCCTCGAGTCACCCTCACTTTCAGCAAGCAAAGTTGTATCATCAGCGTATCTCAGGTTGTTAATGATTTTTCCTCCAATCCTGATGCCACGTTTTTCTTCATATAGTCCAGCTTCTCGGATTATTTGCTCAGCATACAGATTGAATAGGTATGGGTAAAGGATACAACCCTGACACACTTCCTTCTTGATTTTAAACCATGTAGTGTCCCCTTGTCGTGTTCGAATGACAGCCTCCTGGTCATATATTCCTCCTTGGAATATATGTGCTCAATAAGTGGTAAGTCTACTGCCATCATTTATTTTAAAAATATTATACTGAGTATACATCAAAAGCAGGAGAGTATGGAAGGGGAGAATGTAGTTCCTGCTCCTATTACGATTATATTTTACTCCCAGTCATCTCTAAAATTTTTATCATAAGACTCATTTTTTAAAAATTTCTAAGACCCCTTGTATAAAGCAAAAACCTAATCCACTGTTACCAAGTCAATTCTTACTCATAGAGATCCTACAGGACAGAGTAGAACTTCCCCATGGGGTTTCCAAGGCTGTAAATCTTTCCTGAAGCAGACTGCCTCATCATTCTTCAACAGAGCAGTTGGTGAGTTCAAACCACCAACTTTCAGTTAGCAGTCCAATGTTTTAGCCACAACACCAGAGCTCAAGAACCATCATATATATGTGTGTGTGCGTATGTTTATGTGTATAGATGTATGTGTATATGTTGTTGTTGTTGTTAAGTGCCGTCAAGTCATCTCTGACTCATAGCGACCCTATGTACAGCAGAACATAACACTGCCTGCTCCTGTGCCAACCTCACAATCCCAACTATACCCGAGCCCATCGCTGCAGCCACCATGTCAATCCATCTAGTTAAGGGCCTTCCCCTCTTTTACTGACCATCCACTTTACCAAGCATGACATCCTTCTCCAAAGAATGGTCCCTTCTAACGACATGACCAAAGTAGGTGAGATGAAGTCTGGCCATTCTCGCTTCCGAGGAGCATTCTGGCTGCACTTTTTCCAGGACAGACTTGTTAGTTCTTTTAGCAGTCCACAGTACTGTCAGCATTCTTCGACAACACCACAACTCAAACACATCAATTCTTCTTTGGTCTTCCTTATTCACTGTCCAGCTCTCACATGCATATGAGGCAACTGAAAAAACCATGTATGTGTGTATGTCTATATATGTATTATGTATATGTATGTGTGTATGTATATGTATGTATATATATATATATATATATATATATAGTGTGTGTGTGTGTATATGTATATCTATGTATGTGTGTGTGTGTGTGTATATTTATTTATATATTCCATGCATACATTCCTGTGCTAAAAAAGTATTTACTTCATTAAAAAATATACTATTAGTAACTACAAAATAATAAAAATTAGATCCCAGTGGATTATTTTGTGTATCCCTTGGAATGCACACACCTTACTTAGTAGACCATTGTTTTAGACCAGAGGTCAGCAACTTTTCTGTAAAGGGCCAGAGAATAAAAATTTGGTTTTGCAGGCCACATATGCATACTATTCTTTGCTTTTTAAATTTTTTAAACAACCTTTAAAAATGTAAAGCCAGTCTTAGCTCCAGAGATATATAAAAATGGGATTTTGGCAGTAGTTTGCCCATCTCTATTTTAAACCATGTTGTTGTTGTTATGTGCCATCGAGTTGGACCTGACTCATAGCGACCCCTCCTTGGGTTTCTGAGGCAGTATCACTACGGAAGTCAATTGCCCCATCTTCATTCCGAGGAGTGGCTGGTGGGTTTGAACCGCCAGCCTTCTGGTTAGCAGTCAAGTGCCTTAGGCACTATGCTACAAGAGCTCCTATTTTAAACCATAGATGATTATAAACAGTAAACTAGTATATAAAGAAATATTGTAGTGAGTATTGTGAGCAAAACATACTACTTAATACAATGGTGAGCGAAGGGGAAGCAGCCAACTTTAGGTAAGCTGTTCAAAAGGGTCACATTTGAAACTTGAAGGATGGGAAGGAGCCAGTCCTGGGAAGAGCAAAAGGAAAACTTCCAGCAGAAGGAAGAGCATCTAAATACTTAGGTCCTACGGTGGGAAAAAGGGCTCTGGCTGCACAGTGGTTAAGGCATTTGGCTGCTAATTAAAAGGTCAGCAGTTTCAACCCACCAGCCAGACACTCTATGGAAGAAAGATGAGGCAGTCTGCTTCTGCAAAGATTTTCAACCTTGAAAACCTTGTGGGACAGTTCTACTCTGCCCTATAGTGTCGCTATTTGTTGGTATCAGCTTGATGCAGTGGGTTTTGTTTGGGTTCGTAAGATGGGAAAGAACTTGCTTATTCAAGGACTGAAAGGAATCCTGAGTGGCAGGAACTCAGTGAGTGAGAAGAAGAGTTCAACATGTGAGATGAGATTTGTGAGTCATGAAGGAGCCAGCTTTGGAAAGTATGAAAATGATTTCCATGAAGTAAAGCATTTGAGGCAGAAATGTGGTTAAGTTCAAGAAGATAAAATCAGCAGATTATGTCTCAGGAATGTGGACAAAGTGAAATAATAACTAGAAATGATGGATGAAGGGCTCCTGGGGAGTGGGAGTTGGGGGTAAAATTTAAAGAAAAGGAGATTGTTTTGATTATGCCCTTAAGCTAGTTAAGACAATTATTAAACCTGTAAATTCTTTATTGCTATTCAACCTTGAAATAAAATCATCACTGTGGTGTATGCTGTTCTGACTTTCATTAACCAAGGCAAGTAAGTTTACAACAAAATCCTTATAATCCCACATATTCATTTTTATAAGAGTTTATTCTCTTCGAATTAAAATTGCATTAAAATGTCATCCTTGGGAGACTACACAAAAAGTAGATGAAGTGGTTGCCTCCAGGGAGGAAAACTGGGTGTCTTGTACAAGAAGTGGGAAGAAAAAGAAACACAAACACAATGTATTCTACTGAGCCCCCTGAACTTTGAAACCTGGGACTCTAGTATCTACTCAAAAAACAAATGAATAATACTTAATTTAATTTGAATATTTAAGTTACACTTATTTTGTATGTTGTTGTTGTTATGTGCCTTCGAGTCGGACCCGACTCATAGGGACCCCTCCTGGGGTTTCTGAGGCAGTATCACTATGGAAGTAGATTGCCCAACCTTCCTTCTGAGGAGTGGCTGGCCCCAGAAAAATAAAATAGTTCTTTAAAATTTTATTTGAGTGGAAAAAGCAGGCAATTATGCCAACTCAATATTTTCAAAATATGATTAAGGAGAGTAACAACTTTGCAAAGTGTGTGTATATATTTAGCAACAATGTGATACCTGGAGAATGTATAATTAATGAAAAAATTCACTCTCAGAGAGAATGGGAGCAGAACAAGTAGTATTTAAAAGTCACCTATTTGTTAAACAGCTTACCAGTTTCTCAAAAAGTTAAAGTTACTATGTGGCTCAGCAATTCCACTCTTAGGTATATACTCAAGATAAATGGAAACATATGATCACACTAAGCTTGTACACTAATGTTCGTTGCAGCATTATTCATAACAGACAAAAAGTGAAAATAACTTATGAGTGAATGAATAAAATACACACAATGGAGTATTATTCAGCAATAAAATGAAATGAAATACTGATACATACTATAATGTATATTAACATTGAAAATACTATGCTAGGTGAAAAAAGCTAGTCACAAAAAGATGACATATTGCACAATTCCATTTATATCAAATGTCTAGAATAAGCAAATCTATCGAAAGAGATTAGTGGTGCCCTGGGGAAGATTATCAAAAAATATCATTAATATGACATGCAAATAAAATTTTGAGGAAGATTAATTTAAAAGTGGTTGCAGCCGTACATTGACAGGGAACTTTCAGAAATTCAAGCTGACTTCAGAAGAGGGTGTGGAATGAGGAATATCGTTGCTGATGTCAGATGGATCCTGGCTGAAAGCTAATACCAGAAAGATGTTCACCTGTGTTTTATTGACTAATCAAAGGCATTCAACTTTAGAGATCATAACAAATTATGGCTAACATTGTGAAGAATGGGAAATCCAAAACAATTATGCTCACAAGAAAGCTGTACATAGACCAAGAGGCTGTTGTTTGAATAGAACAAGGTAATGGTGCATGCATGGTTTAAAATCAAGAAGGGTGTGTGTCAGGGTTGTATCCTTTCACCATACTTACTCAATCTGTATGCTGAGCACATAATCTGAGAAGCTCAACTATGTGAAGAAGAAAGCAGCATCAACATTGGAGGAAGACTCATTAACAACCTGCAATATGCAGATGACACAACCTTGCTTGCTGAGGGTGAAGATGACTTGAAGCCCTTAATGATGAAATCAAAGACTATAATCTTCAGTGTGAATTAAATTTCAACATAAAGAAAACAAAAATTGTCACAACTGGACCAATAAGCAACCTAACAATAAATGGAGAAAAGATTGAAGTTGTCAAAGATTTCATTTTACTTGGATCCACAATCAACATCTATGGAAGCAGTAGTCAAGAAATCAGATGACATTTTACACTGGGCAATCTGCTGCAAGGAACCTCTTTAAAGTGTTAAAGAGCAAAGATGTCACTTTGAAGACTAAGGTACACCCAAAGCCATGGTATTTTCAATTGCCTCATATGCATGTGAAAGCTGGACAATGAATAAGAAAGACCGAACAAGAGTTCATGCCTTTGAATTGTGGTGTTGGTGAAGAATACTGAAAATATGGTGGACTGACAGAAGAACAAACAAATCTGTTCTGGAAGAAGTGCAGTCAGAATGCTGCTTAGAAGCAAGAATGACCAGACTTTTCTCACCTACTTTGGTCATGTTGTCAGAAGGGACCATTCCCTGGAGAAGAAGGATATTATGCTTGGTGAAAGGTCAGCAAAAAAAACGGACGATCCTCAGTGAGATGGATTGACACAGTGGCTGCAATTATTGGCTCCAGGATAGCAAGGATTATGAGGATGGTGCTGGTAGTGTTTCATTGTGTTGTGCATGGAGTTGCTATGAGTCAGAGCTGACTCGATGGCACCTAACAACAACAACAGGGAAGATTCTCTCATTCAGAGTCTTACCATATCATCAAATGTAAGTTTGAAAAACTTGATTTCTTTCATGACATTAAAGTTGACTCTATTTTGAAGAGGCAGATCTTCCTCAGTCATGTTTTAAGCACCTTCCAACCTGAGTAGCTCATCTTTTCATCATTTTTTTTATTGATATTTTTATTCTAATATCATACTAAATATGTGTATCCTTTCACCATACTTATTCAATCTGTATGCTGATCTTCATCAGTAGGTGCTTCAAGTCATCTTCACACTCAGCAAGCAAGGTTGTGTCATCTGCATATCGCAGGTTGTTAATGAGTCTTCCTCCAATGCTGATGCTGCTTTCTTCTTCACACAGTCCAGTTTCTGAGATTATTTGCTCAGCACACAGATTGAATAAGTATGGTGAAAGGATACACATACATACACATTAACAACCTGTGATATGCAGATGGCACAACTTTGCTTGCTGAAAATGAGGATGACTTGAAGCACTTACTGATGAAGATTAAAAACAACAACCTGCAGTATGGATTACATCTCAACATAAAGAAAGCGAAAATCCTCACAACTGGGCCAATAAGAAGCATCATGATAAATGGAGAAGAGATTGAAGTTGTCAAAGATTTCATGTTACTTGGTTCCATAATCAACACCAATGGAAGCAGCACTGGGCAAATCAGCTGCAGAAGACTTCTTTAAAGTGCTGAAGAGCAAACATGTCTCTTTGAAGACTAAGGTGGGCCCAGAATACTCCTTGGAAGTGAGAATGCCCAGACTTCGTCTCACCTATTTTGGTCATGTTTTCAGAAAGGATCATTCTGTAAAGAAGGATACCATCCTTGGTAGAGGTTCAGCAAAAGAGGGGAAGGCTGTCAATGGGGTGGATTGCCACAGTGGCTGTAATGATGGGCTCAGGTATGGTAAGGCTGGCACAGGCCTGGGCGGTGTTTCATTCTGTTGACATAGGGTCGCTGTGAGTTGGAGCCAATTTGACAGCACCTAACAACAACAACAACAACAACATATTCCAACTCATAAAAAGATACCAGTTCATTGGTCGGGATTCTTTTTAAAAGCACCTTATGCCCTTTTTTTTTTTTTCTAAAAGAGAAGAAACAGCTGTGTTTTGGTTACCTAGTGCTGCTCTAAAAGGAAAATACCACAAATGAGTGATTTTAACAAACAGGAGTTTATTCTTACAATTTTTGGAGGCTAGAAGTCCAAGTTCAAAGTGCTGGGCTCTAGGGGTTGAGTGAAAGCCCCTCAATCTTGGGCTTCAGCTCTGCCTCCTGCTCCGAGCCCACTGAAGCTAGAGGCTTTTCTTCAATCAGGCAGCTGCTGGCTGCTGAGGCTGACAAACCCAAGGTCAACAAGTAAAAAGGCACAGTCCCAACATTACCAAACAACACAACAGACCACTAATTCAAGTCCAGGAAAAGTCCCAAGATCAGCAGAGTATGGCAGACTGAAAGACAACAACTTGGCTACATATAGGGTTCAAGGGTGCCAAAAAGCTAGAGACCTTCCTCAAAGCCGCTTCTTATGTACTAGAAGCAGACCACATCCCTAAAGCAGCTACCCAGCTGCTGCAGTAGATTCCATCATGGAACGGATTGCCAATCTCACCTTGGGGAATAACTACATCCAGCTGCCCAGCTACTCAACAAAGCCCAGCCAAGTTGACACACATCCTTTACTACCACAAGCTACAAACAATCCATTAATAATCAGAATGTGGAAGGTACAAAGTATGAATAAAGGAAAATTGGAAGTTGTCAAAAATAAAACAGAATACTTTAAAGATCACTATCCTAGACATTAGTGAGCTGAAATGGACAATCATTTTGAATCAGACAATCATATGTTATACTATGCTGAGTGTGTTAGATTGGGTTCTCTAGAGAAACACAAAAAACCAGCAAAGTGTATATATATATATATATATATATATATATATATAT
>NW_006922064.1:1557820-1559418 GCF_000298275.1 Orycteropus afer afer
CCAGGGTTCCAATTACTTAAGGAATGCTGTTCTTCCAGATTGTCCTTGGATATCATTGCAAGCAGGCCACACCCCTAGGGAAACTCCCCTTGGGCAGACTGGCCACTCAGAACTCAGTCATCTGATCCCATCATGGGAACAACCAAACAGAACTGGGGTCCAGCCAAGTTGACACACACCTCCAACTATCACACTGAGAATGACAAATTGAAGAGGAATAGTGTCATATTCATTGTCAAAAAGAACATTTCAAGATCTATCCTGAAGTACAACACACTCTGTGAGAGAATAATATCCATATGCCTACAAAGAAGACCAGTTAATATGATTATTCAGATTTACACACCAACCACTAATGCCAGAGATGAAGAAACTGAAGATTTTTGCCAACTTCTGCAGTCTTAAATTGACCAAACATGAAATCAAAATGCATTGATAATTACTGGTGATTGGAATGCAGAAGATGGAAACAAAGGATTTCTCAACACGGCCTTGGTGATAAAAGTGACACCAGAGATCAATGATAGAATTTTGCAAGACCAATAACCTATTCATTGGATATATCTTTTTTTCAAGAACATAAATGGTGAATATACACATGGAGCTAACCGGATGGAATACATAGGCTATAATCAAAAACATCTGTGGAAGGAAATGATGGAGAAGCTCGATATCATCAGTCTGTAAAAGGCCAGGGGCAAACTGCTGAACAGAACATTGTTCATATAGAAGTTCAAGTTGAAGCTGAAGAAGATGAAAACACGGCCATAAGAGCCAAATTAAGACCTTGACAATATCCTACCTGAATTTAGAGACTCAAAAATAGATTTGACGCATTGAACCTAAGACCAGATGTGTTGTGGGTTGACATCAAGGACATCATACACAAAGAAAGCAAAAGCTTTTTGCTGTTGTAGGGCTTTCTATTGTTCTGGGCTCCACAAAACTAGCAGCTCTTTGAGTCACTTGATAAATAGGCCAAAGCAACACACTCAAATGAGGAATATGTTGCCACCAAAATCCAAAGAGGTCCACCAGATGTTGTGCCTCCTTTTTAGTTGTGGGAGGGGCTGCATGTAGTAACTTATCCTTCAGTTTAATAGGAGCATCTTGACATGCCCCATACCACAGCACCCCTAGAAATTTCATGATGTGGAAGGTGCCTGGATTTTTGTCAAGTTAATTTCCCAACAACTAGTATGCAAATGTCTCACCAGTAAGTCTAGAGTCATTGATACTTATTTCTTACCAGGTCCAGTCAGCATAATGTCATCAATGTAATGGACCAGTGTGAAGTCTTGTGTAAGGGAAAGGTGATTAAGTTCCCTGCAGACTAAATTACGGCTAAATGTTGGAGAGCTGATATACCCCTGAAGTAACATGGTGAAAGTGGCCTTGCCAGCTGAAGGCAAACTGCTTCTGATGCTCTTTCAACATTGTTGTTGTTGTTGTTATGTGCTGTCGAGTCAAACCCGACTCATAGCGACCCCTCCTTGGGTTTCCGAGGCAGTATCACCACGGAAGTAGGATTGCCCAACCTTCCTTCCGAGGAGTGGCTGGTGGGTTTGAACCGCCAGCCGTCTGGTTAGCAGGCAAGT
>NW_006922064.1:1560402-1564930 GCF_000298275.1 Orycteropus afer afer
GGTTCAAACCCACCAGCCACTCCTCAGAAGGAAGGTTGGGCAATCCTACTTTCATAGGGATACTGCCTCGGAAACCCAAGGAGGGGTCGCTATGAGTCGGGCCGACTCGACGGCAAATAACAACAACAACAACAAGCCCTGGAATTCTTCCACTTGTACAAATCAAGTAAATATTTAGTATATTTCCCAACTATTTCACTCCTAGGACAGCATGCCTAAGGATCCAATGCCATAAGTCTACACAAATTAGATTATTCTGATTACTGCATTGACTCTGCCGTCCATTACAGTAACCATGTCCATCTTGTCTTTGTTGATTAATTACTGCCACTTGGTCCCTACCACCATGCGGGTCCAATTAGCCCCATTGGAGTTAAGTGTCTTGATTCAATTAGGGCATTTCCCATTGTCAAATCTGACTTACATAAAATAGCAATCACAGCAGTCTGCAAGGATGCTGGGGGTCCCTTCATATATCTGTTCCTTATCGTAGTGGTAAAAGGTGTGTCCTATGGGCACTCCATTTCTGGGTCTACGGGTCTAATCTGGTAACTCCATTCTAACATGCTAACTTTCCTAAGTCTTTGGATACCTACTACCATATTATATCAAGGCAGACCTGGTACTTCAACTTGACTTAATTTAGGACACCACATAATCCATGCTTCAGCAAGCCAATCAAACAAACCATGAGATCGTTTCCTGACCTCTCAATGTGAAACACTGAATGAAGAATCTGTGCTTAGTGGGCCCATATAAATAAACTCAGACTAATCAACATTGTGTTCCTTATACCATTATCCCACACTTTTAATAGCCATTTCCACACATATTCTCCAGGTTTTTGTTTGTACATATGAGCAAAATCAAGCAGTTCTTTTCAAGCACAGCATACCTCTTCCTCAGTCACACTTTGTACTTCACCTTTTGGGGCTCACATGGACTTAAATCCAGAAGCAGCAATAGGTGGTTGGGGTGGTTCCTGGGAACATTCAGCAATGTCATGCATGGCACTTACCACAGGCAATGCCCAAGGTGCCACCCCAGGTGATATATCAGACAATGATTCAGCAGGCGTAGCAGAGTCAAACCCATCAAATGGAGGTGGAAGGGATAATGATTTTACTGGTGAAGAGTGGAATAGCTAACAAAAATGTAGTACTTGCTTCAGATGGGTGCTGTTGGCAGAAGGAATTCAACCTAATTTAGGGGCTCTACACCCCATCTTCTTGATTGTCTGCTTATATGTCCCCATCCCAGGTTTCAGAATCCCATTTCTTCCCAATCAATGCCCTCACTTTAACTTTAGACACCATTCTAGATTAGTAATTCAATTGACATTAAAATTCAGCCACACTTACAGTAAGACTCTGGATTTGGTTTTTGGCAATTGCTACAAGAAATAAGGCTTCCTTTCAGGGCATAAGTGGAAACACTGAGATCTTTTATGCAGTGCTTGGGCTGTGACTCAGCAACCCTGAGCTCATCTTGCTCTTTCACCACTTTCCCAAGACTCCTCATTCTGACAAAATTGCAGAAAAACTATCAACCATGCAATCACCCAGAGCCTCACTTCTCACCAATATTTGATCTATTGGCAGTGCTCTTTTGTGTATTAATATTGTCACCTCATGCTATGGATTAGTAGTACACTCTTTACTAATGGAGGCAGAGTCATTAGTGTCTTTCCAACTAATCGAACTTGAAAAGCAACTTAGGAAATTCATCCTTGTGATTTTGTTACTCTAGAAACACTCTTGTTCCCAAATATCTTAAGCTAGGTTGTCTATAGAAGCAAAACCAGTAAAGCTTATGTGTGTGTGTGTATGTGTGTGTATGGAGCTCTGGTAGCATAGTGTCTAAGGCACTTGACTGCTAATCAGAAGGCTGGTGGTTCAAACCCACCAGCCACTCCTCGGAAGGAAGTTTGGGCAATCTACTTCCGTAGTGATACCACTTCAGAAACCCAAGGAGGGGTTGCTATGAGTTGGGTCCAACCTGACAGCATATAACAACAACAACAACATGTATGTATGTATACATATACATATATATATGTGTGTGTGTATATGTATATATGTATGTGTGTGTGTGTATATATATATCTCCAAAAGGGAAGAACATGCTCAGCACTTCTCAAGCTAAAAGAACTGAAGAAAAAAAATTAAGTAAGTATTAAGTAAGTTGCAATACTGAAAGATTCTATGGGCAAAATATGATGCAGGAAACATCAAAAGAAGATGGAAAGAATACAGAGTCATTGTACTGAAAAGAACTGGTCAATGTTCATCCAATTCAGGTGGTGGCATATGATTAAGAACCAATGGTACTGAAGGAAGAAGCTGAGGCTACACTGAAGGAAGTGTTGAAGAACAAGGCTCCAGGAATTTACAGAATAACCATTGAGATGTTTTAACAAATGGATGCCATGCTGCAGGAACTCATTTGGCTATGCCAAGAGATTTGGAAGACAGTTATCTGGCCAACTGACTGGAAGAGATCCATATTTGTACCCATTCAAAAGAAAGGTGATCCCACAGAATATGGATATTATCGAGCAATATCATTAATATTGCACTCAAGTAAAATCTTACTGAAGATAATTCAAAAATGGTTGCAGCAGTATATTGACAGACAATGTCCAGAAATACAAATTGGATTCAGAAGAGGATGTGGAATGAGGGATATCATTGTTGATGCCAGATGGATTTTGGCTGAAAGCAAAAATTCCAGAAAGATGTTTACTTGTGTTTTATTAACTATGCAAAAGCATTCGATTGTTTGGATCATGACAAATTATGGATAACATTGAGAAGAATGGAAATTCCAGAACACTTAAGTGTACTCATGAGGAACCTGCACATAGACCAGTAGGCTGTCATTCAAACAAAACAAAGGGACACTGCATGGTTTAAAATCAAGAAGGGAGTATGTCAGGGTTGTATCCTTTCACCATACTTATTCAATCTATATGCTGAGCAAATAATCCGAGAAGCTGGACTATATGAACAAGAATGTGGCATCAGGATTGGAGGAAGAATCATTAACAACCTGCAATACACTGATGACACAACTTTGCTTGCTGATGGTGAGAATGACTTGAAGAACTTACTGATGAAGATTGAAGACTACAGTCTGCAGTATGGATTACACCTCCATATAAAGAAAACAAAAATCCTCACAACTGCACCAATAAACAGCATAATGATAAATGGAGCAAAGATTGAAGTTGTCACAAAGACTTCATATTACTTGGTTCGACAATCAACACCAATGGAAGCAGCAGTCAAAATATCAGACTATGTATAGCACTGGGCAAATCAGCTGCAAAAGACCTCCTTAAAGTGATGAAGAGCAAAGATATCTCCTTAAAGACTAAGGTGTACCTGACACAAGCCATGGCATTTTCAGTCACCTCATATGCATGTGAGAGATGGACAATGAATAAAGAAGACTGAATAAGAGTTCTTGCTTTTGAGTTACGGTGTTGGAGAAGAATGCTGAAAGTACCATGGACTGCTAAAAGAACTAACAAATCTGTCCTGGAAGAAATGCAAACAGAATGCTCCTTAGAAAAAAGAATACCCAGACTTTGTCTCACCTGCTTTGGTCATGTTGTCAGAAGGGACCATTCCCTGGAGAAGGATATCATGCTTGGTAAAGTTCAGGATCAACTAAAAATGGAAAGGCCTCAACAAGATGGACTGACACAGTGGCTACAACGATAGGCTCAGGTACAACAAGGATTGTGGAGTTGGCACAGGACTGTGCAGTGTTTCATTCTGCTGTACATAAGGTTGCTATTGGTCAGAGACAACTCGACGGCACCTAATAACAACAACATACATATATAGACACCTAAGAGATTTGACTGCTAGCCAGAAGTTTGGCAGTTCAAAGCCATCAGCCAGCCACTCCTTGGAAGGAAGACTGGGCAATCTACTTCCATAAGATTTTCCACCTCGGAAACCCAAAGGGGGTGTCACTATGAGTCAGAATTGACTCAATGGCAGTGAGTTTGGTGTGGTTTTTTTGGGGTGTATATATACACACACACACAAACACACACACATATACATATGGAGGAGCCTCTCAGGTGGCATAGTGCCTAAGGCATTTTTGACTGCTAAACAGAAGGTGGCTCAAACCCACCAGCCACTCCTCATAAGGAAGGTTGGGCAATCTACTTCCATGGTGATACTGCCTTGGAAACCCAAGGAGGGATTGCTATGAGTAGGATCTGACTTGACGGCAGTGAGTCTAGTTTAGCACATATATATATGGAGAGATAGAGAAATTTATTTCAGGGAAATGGCTCATACAGTTGTAGAGGATGGCAAGTCCTAAGTTCATGGGTCACATTTCAAACTGGAGGCTTTTCCTGACTCACACAGCTGCAGGGCTGACAAACTCAAGATTGGCAGGCAGTATAGCAGACTGTGGGAGCTCTGGTAGCATAGTGGCTAAGGCACTTGACTGCTAACCAGACAGCTGGCGGTTCAAACCCACCAGCCACTCCCTGGAAGGA
>NW_006922064.1:1565030-1577168 GCF_000298275.1 Orycteropus afer afer
CCAAGGAGGGGTCGCTATGAGTCGGGGCCGACTCGATGGCACATAACAACAACAACAACAACATAGCAGACTGTTGACTGTGACAGATGACGACTCCAAGATGGGCAGGTAAAATGGCAGATCATTGGCTCACAAGCTGCAAAGGCAATAATTCCAAGATTGGCAGGCAATATGGCAGGCCACTGCTTTGCTCTGCAATGTAGTAAATTACATGGTTTGACATTTCTAGCCATAGACTTTTTAACTCCCTTTTGCTCTGAGTAGGGAGCTCTGGTGGCACAGTGCCTAAGGCATTTGACTGCTAACCAGAAGGCTGATGGTTCAAACCCACCAGCCACTCCTTGGAAGGAAGGTTGCACAATTTACTTCCATAGAGATACCACCTCGGGAACACAAGGAGGGCTCACTATGAGTCGGATCTGACTCCATGGAAGTGAGTTTGGTTTGGTTTGGTTTTGCTGTAAGTAGCTGATGGTTAAAGTTATCCACCTGGTGTGTTTCTGTTGGAGTAGCACAAAGCAATCTTCTGGGAAGTTTGCTCTCTCTCAGGTGTATAGAATTCTGATGTTGAGATTGGTTGTTTTTGGCCACTCTTCCAGGCTCAAAAAGGAGCTTTCTTAGAGGCAGGAGGGGAGAGTCTCTCTGACTGCCGGTTGAGAGAGATGTGCTGCTGAAAGAGACATACTGCTGAGAAAGAGATGTGGGAAGCATGCTGCTGAGAGATGCAAGAGATACACACTGATGAGATAGAGACATGGTGCTAAGAGATACAGCCAGCTGCTGAGTGAGATGTCTGGCTAAGAGAGACTAAGCACATTCCTGAATTTGAATGTTCCTGTTGCTGCCCTAATAAACCCCATAATCTTTGAGTTCTGTGCAGCCACTTCAGTGAATTACTGAACCCAGCAGAAAGGTGGTGGGTGCTGTGGGAGGGACAGTTGGTATCAAGTTTAGTAAGTGGGCTGGAGGGTGGTGGCATATCTGGCCTTGCAGGAATAGGCCTTGGGCTGCTGACGGTGATCTGTCCTCCTCTTGTGCAGACTAGCCATAGTTTTTTCAAGTCCCTCTTTGCTGTGACTAGCTCATTGCTAAAGTTATCCACCTGGTGTATTTCTGTTGGAGCAGCACAAAGCAATCTTCTGGGAAGTTTGCTCTCTCTCAGGTATATAGAATTCTGATGTTGGGATTGGCTGGTTTTGGCTACTCTGCCAGGCTCAAAAAGGAGCTCTCCTAGAGAACAATCATGGAAGATTAGAAGGGCTGTGAATGCACAGGGACACAGCTCAAGGGGCAGGAGTGCATGGAGGGAAGGACACAGGGAAGAGGTAACTATGGGGAGGAAGTGGGAGGGGAGCTGTTGCATTGTGGTAAATTGTAGAAAAAGTCATGAGACAGTGTATGTGAGCTGCTGTATGGAAAGTTAATTTGCTGTGTAAACTTTCACCCAAACATATATATATATTTGTTGTTGTTGTTACATACTGTTGAGTCATCTCTGACTCATAGTGACCCCTCCTTGGGTTTCCAAGGCAGTATCTTTATGGAAGTGGATTGCCCAACCTTCCGTCTGAGGAGTGGCTGGTGGGTTTGAACTGCCAACCTTCTGGTTAGCAGTCAATGCCTTAGGACTATGCCACCAGAGCTCCTATATATGTATATATTTGTTGTTGTTGTTGTTGTTATGTGCCGTAGAGTCAGCCCCGACTCGTAACACCTATTTAAATAATCCCAATTCAATATTTGAGACTTACTTATACTAAAAAAAAAAAAAAAAAAAACTTTTTTTTTTTTTTTTTTTTTTTTTTTTTTTTTTTTTTTTTAAAGGAGCTCTCCTAGAGGCAGGAGGGGAGAGTGTCTCCAATTGCTTGCTGAGAAAGGCACACTGCTGAAAGAGACACACTGCTGAGGGAGATGTGAGAGACATGCACTGCTGAGAGAAAGACGTGCTGAAACGGCTGGCTCCTGAGTGAGATGGCCAGCTGAGAGAGACTGAGCATGTTCCTGAACTTGAATTGTAGCCTGTTGCTTCCCTAACAAACTCCATAATCTGTGAGTTCTGTGTGGCCACTGCAGTGAATTGTCAAGCCCAGAAGAAAGGTAGTGAGTGCCGCAGGAGGGACAATTGGAGTCAGTGCTGGTGAGAGAACTGGAGGGAGGTAGCATGTCTGGCCTCGCAGGAATAGGCCTTGGGCTGCTGATAGTGATTCTGTCCTCCTCCTGTGGGGTTAGAGGAGGTCAGAAGATGCAGCCTCCTTTACCCTTTAGCAAGCTCCAAAAATCAGATGATGATAAGGTAGATGTAGGCTCGAGATCTATCAGAAAGTTCGATAAATTTCATAGGACATCCATATATGTCTATTGGATGCAGGCCACACCCCTGAGGAAAACTCTCCTACAACTGATTGGCTGCTCACAGTGCATCCCACCATGGAGGTGACAACCTTACATCAAGTCTCATCATGACAATGACCATACCACAGCTGCTTAAACCACTCAGAATCATGGTCCAGCCAAGTTGACATACAACCTTAACTATCACAAGTTTGCAAAAATGAAAAGAAAAAAATGATGAAATGTAAGAGCTGAACAGAAGATTTCAAAGGGCAACTGGAGATGACAAAGTAAAATATTATAATTAAATATGCAAAGACCTGGGCTTAGCAATTCAAAAGGGAAGAATATGTTCAACATTTCTCAAACTGAAAGAACTGAAGAAAAAATTGAAACCTAGAGTTGCAATATTGAAGGATTCTGTTGGCAAAATATTGAATGACAGGAAGCATCAGATGAAGATGTAAGGAATACACACAGTCACTGTACTAAAAAGAATTGGTTGACATTCAACCATTTCAGGAGGCAGAATGTGATCAAGAACCAACGGTACTGAAGGAAGAAATCCATGCTGCACTGAAGGCACTGGCAAAAAACAAGACTCCAGAAATTGACTGAATACCAATTGAGATGTTTCAACAAAGGGATGCAATGCTAGACATGCTCACCCATTTATACCAGGAAATTTGGAAGATAGCTACCTCACCCACCAACTGGAAGAGATCCATTATGCCCATTCCAAAAAAAAAGTGATCCAATGGGACGCAGAAATTATCATTGATATCATGTGCAAGTAAAATTATGCTGAAGATAATTCAAAAACAATTGCAGCAGTACATCAACAGAGAGCTGCCAGAAATTCAAGCTGGCTGCAGAAGAGGACAGGAAACATGAAATATCATTGCTGAAGTCAGGTGGATCTTGGCTGAAAGCAAAGAATACCACAAAGATGTTTATCCATGTTTTATTGACTATTCAAAGGCATTCAGCTGTGTGGATCATGACAAATTATGGATAACATCATAAAGAATGAGAATTTCAGAATACTTACTGTGATACGAGGAACCTGTGCATAGGCCAAGACATAGTCATTCAAACAGAACAAGGGGATATTGCATGGTTTAAAATCAGGAAAGGTATGCAGCAGGGTTGTATCCCTTCACTACATGTATTCAATCTGTATGCTGAGAAAATAATCATAGAATCTGGAGTATATGCAGAAGAACACAGCATAAGGACTGCATACTGCAACAACAGTCTTGTTTCTTGGAAGGAAGATGGGGCAATGTACTTCCGTAGTGATACTGCCTTGGAAACCAAAGAAGGGGTCACTATGAGTCAGGTCTGACTCGATTGCACATAACAACAACAGTCTTGTTTGGCAATTTAAATAACTCCTAAAAGTAGCCTTAGGGAGATTCATATGGTGACTGGTACCAGTGTATACTGTCCCTGTTGTTGTTATGTGCCATTGAGTTGGACCCGAATCATAGCGACTCCTCCTTGGGTTTCTGAGGCAGTATCACTACAGAAGTAGATTGCCCGACCGTCCTTCCAAGGAGTGGCTGGTGGGTTTGAACCACCAGCTTTCTGGTTAGCAGTCAAGTGCCTTAGGCACTACGCTACCAGAGAGCCTATACTGTCCCTAGTAAATTCTCTAGTAAATCTTATTTTCACTATATAATTCCAAGTGAGTTATCATGTGCAGTCATATTTAAATTCCCTATATGAGAATTCTATAGCTAGCAATGAGTCTAATTATTCTTCTTTCTAAAGCTACATTTTTAAAGATTTCACTGTGTCTTAATTTCATAATTTTCTAAAAGCATATGCTTTCAGGGATAATTTGTTCAAACAAATTTTCAAATTTTCATGCAGGCTAAAACATATGAAAGGTAGAGAGCTATATAATGGGAAGGAACTTTCTATAAACATTGAGTAGAAATCATACACCCACTCTTCACTTATCAACATGGGTAGGTTCCAAAGACCAGGTCATTATGCAAAAATCAGCATTATGTGAAACTAGAGGATAACCACATTAGATCATGGAGAATGACTCCATCATTATATAACTGCAAATTATATCATTATGTAACTTCCAAACCACTGAGAATAATAGCCCAGCCACGTTGCCACACAATCTTAACCATCATAGCCAATGTTACTCTTGCCTAGCTCCTCAATATCTGTTGCTGCCAGACATACACTGTTAATGTGCAAAATAGTCAAATAGTAGATTTTTTGCCTATTGTCCTAAATGTGAAATGTTGGATAATGATCTAGTCGGTAAGTGAGGAATAGATGTATTTACCAACATCACACATCATTAAAAGGCAAATTATGATTCACATTCAAAACAAAACAAACTCACTGCCACCGAGTCAATTACTACTCATAGTGACCCCCATTGCGTTTCTGAGGCTGGAAATCTTTACGGAAGTAGATAAGCCCCACTTTACTTTCGCAGAGCGGCTAATGGGTTTGAACTGCTGACCTTCTGGTTAGCAGCCAAGTGCCTTACCACTATACCACCAGAGTTCCTTATAACTCACATTAGCCCATTTGTATCTTCAGTCTGGTCCTCTTTCCCATACACCAGACCCATACATTCCACTGCCTATAGGACATCTCCACATGGATGTCTAATAGACGTATCAGTCTTCACATGTCCAAAGTGCAGCTGCTGGCCCCTGCTCACAAAGTAGCTCCTCCTGAAGTCTTCCCCATCTCAGTGAAGAACTGCTCTATTCTTCCATTTGCTTAGGCCAAAAACCCTGGTGGTAATCATAACTCTACTCGTTCTCTTACAATCCACATCCCAGCTTGTAGCAGATTCTTCCAGTGCTACTTTCAAAATATATACAGAATTTGACCATAGTATTTTCACCACTTGCGCTACCACCTTCCTAGTCCAAGTCACTACAGTCTGTCATCTGACTGACAACAGTCTCTCACCTGAATGTCTGCAATAGCTTCCTAATGTTTCTCCCCTTGGGCCCCAATAGTACATTCTCAACAGCAAAAGTGAACCTGTTAAAACATAAGTTAAACTACACCCCTCCTGTTCCCTGTCAAACTAAAGGTCATGTCTTTATAATACCTAGGAGAATTTCAGCCTGATGGCAACAAGGAGCCAAAGGAGAATTTTAAATGAAGTGTGACTCAATGAAGCTTGTGCTCTGACTTCACTGGCAGTAGTGCAGAGGACACATTGGAGGGGATGTTGAGAAAGAAGTCCAAGTGTGAAGCTATTCCAATGACCTAGATAAGAAATAAGAAAAGTAAATCCTTAGGCAATGTCTATAGAGATTGTGCCAAGGGATCCTAAATGGCCATTGCCCCTTCTACATACAAAATTGAGTAACTACCTGCTTTTGAGTTTATTCTAATAGCACTTGATTTGTGTACTATCAAAAGTGCTGTACATTGCATGGACTTAAACACTTTATTTCCAGATATCATGTAGAAAAATATTGTTGCTGTTAAATGCTGTTGAGTTGTTTCTGACTCATAGTGACCCTATGCACAGCAGAACAAAACACAACCTGATCCCACACCAGCTCCAGGATCCTTGCTATACTTGAGCCCATCATTGCAGCCACCGTGTCAATCCATCTCATTGAAGGCCTTCCCCTCTTTCGTCGACCCTCCACCTTACCAAGCATGACATCCTTCTCCAGAGAATGGTCCCTTCTGACAACATGACTGAAGTAGGTGAGACGAAGTCTGGTCAATCTTGCTTCCAAGGAGCATTTTGGTTGCACTTCCTCCAGGAAAGATCTGTTAGTTCTTTTAGCAGTCCACGGTACCTTCAGTATTCTTCACCAGCACCACAACTTAAAACCATCAACTCTTCTTCAGTCTTCCTTATTCATTGTCCAGCTCTCACATGCATATGAGGCAACTTAAAATATTATGGCTTGTGTCAGGCACACCTTAGTCCTCAAAGAGACATCTTTGCTTCTCACCATTTGAGAGAGGTCCTTTGCAGCCAACCTGCCAACTGCTATATGTTGTCTAATGTCCTGACTGCTGCTTCTATTTGCATCGATTGTAGAACCAAGCAATGTGAATTCCTTGACAACCTCAATCTCTGCTCCTTTTATTGTGATGTTGCTTATAGGTCCAGTTGTGAGGATTTTTGTTTTCTTTATATTGAGATGCAATCCATACTGCGCTCTTCAATCTTCATCAGTAAGTGCCTCAAGTCATCCTCACTTTCAGCAAGCAAAGTTGTGTCATCAGCATATCGCAGGTTGTTAATGATTCTTCCTCCAAACTTGATGCCATGTACTTCATATAGTCCAGCTTCTCAGATTATTTGCTCAGCATATAAATTGAATAAGTATGGGGAAAGGATACAACCCTGATGCACTCCCTTCTTGATTTTAAACTATGCAGTGTTCCCTTGTTCTGTTCAAACAGCTTCCTGGTCTATGTGCAGGTTCTTCATGAATACAATTAAGTGTTCTGGAATTCCCATTCTTCTCAATGTTATCCACAATTTGTTATGATCCACACAATCAAATGCCTTTGCATAGTCAATAAAACACAAATAAGCATCTTTCTGGTATTCTTTGCCTTGAGCCAGGATCCATCTAACAGCAGCTATGATGTCCCTTGTTCCACGTCCTCTTCTGAATCCAGCTTGAACCTCTAGAAGTTCTCTGTTAATGTACAGCTGCAACCGTTTTTGAATTATCTGCAGTAAGATATTACTTGTGTATGATATTAATGATATTGTGCA
The DNA here is from genome assembly GCF_000298275.1 of Orycteropus afer afer. Classification (NCBI taxonomy): domain Eukaryota; kingdom Metazoa; phylum Chordata; class Mammalia; order Tubulidentata; family Orycteropodidae; genus Orycteropus; species Orycteropus afer. Next base: position 1,572,112 of record NW_006922064.1, read on the forward strand.
ATAATTTCCACATTCTGTGGGATCACCTTTCTTTGGAATGGTTACAAATATGGGTATCTTCCAGTCAGTTGGCCAGGTAGCTGTCTTCCAAATCTCTTGGCATAACCGAGTAAGTGCCTCCAATGGGGCATCTGTTTGTTGAAACATCTCGATGGGTATTCTGTCAATTCCTGAAGCCTTGTTTTTCACCAATTCCTGCAGTGCAGCTTTGACTTCTTCCTTCAGTACCATTGGTTCTTGATCATATGCCACCTCCTGAATGGATAAACATCAACCTGTTCTTTTTGGTGCGGTGACTCTGTGTATTCCTTCCATCTTCTTTTGATGTTTCCTGAATCATTCAATATTTTTCCCATAGAATATTTCAATATTACAACTTGAGGCTTAAATGTTTTCCTCAGGTCTTTCAACTTGAGAAATGCTGAGCGTGTTCTTCCCTTTTGGTTTTCTAACTTCAAATCTTTGCACATTTCATAGTAATTGGCTTTGTCTGCTCGAGCTGCTCTTTGAAATCTTCTGATCAGCCTTTTATCTTGCCATTTCTCCATTTGCTTTAGCTACTCTCCACTCAAGAGCAAGTTTCAGGTCTCTTCTGACATCCATTTGGTCTTCTTTTGTTTTCTCATCTTTTTAGTGACCTCTTGCTTTCTTCACTTATGATGTTCTTGATGTCATCCCACAATTCTTCTGGTTTTCAGTCACTGGTGTTCAATGCATCAAATTTATTCTTTAGATGGTCTCTAAATTCAGGAGGGATAAATTCAAGATCAGATTTTGGCTCTTGTGGACTTGTTTTAATTGTCTTTAACTTCAAGTTGAACTTGCATATGAGCAGTTGATGGTCTGTTCCACAATCAGCTCCTGGCCTGGTTTTGGCTGAAGATATTGAGCTTTTCCATTGGTACTTGCCACAGATGTAGTCAATCTGATTCCTGTGTGCTCCATCTGGTGAAGACCATGCATATAGCTGTTGTTTGTTTTGTTGAAAAATGGTATTTGCAAAGGTTCAAAATGGAGTCTCATCAGTAATCAGCCTACTATTTCCCTCTAGCAACTTAGTGCTTGAAAAACTAGGTACAGCAGTTTGAATTAGGGATTTTGGTGCTCTGAACAGCTCACTGAGTCAGAGTACACCAAACTAAGACAAGAATTAGAAGAAAGTTACAGGAGAAAAAAACAAAGAGGATCTACTCTGCGGAACACAGACAGGCAGCTGAGAAAGGCCATTAGAGACTTCCTTGGGGGATTGGCCAGCAGGTGAGAACGGCCATCCGAGACCCCCTGGATCAAGGCAGAAGACACCCCCTATCGGCATACCAGTGACCACAGCAGCATATCAGTGATCACCACAAGGACTGACCTTCAGCACCTGATTTTATTGATAACTTGGGTCGGCTAGGTGCAAACAGGCACATCCAGCACCACTGAATCCCAAGCAGAGAGCCCACTGGTGCCCCAGGAGGGTTGGCTCACTCCCCACCTTAGTGGGTCACTAAAAAGGCTTGGGTCAGGTTAGTGGCAATAAGAGGTCTGCACATGACTTTATCACTAATATTGGGACCATAGATTCCTAATTGTCACTGTCCCAACTCCAGCGCAATTGAAACTGAGCACATCTTTGGCGCCACAGGTTGGCGGTCTCACAGACAAACTCCCTAGCTGATTGTGGTTTGGGTGGGTTGAGCTGGTGCCATGGGTAGGCAGAGTGGAGAGAGAAGACACCGACGCAGCAGATCGTGGAGCTGGGAAGTTGCCCTGGGTCAGCTTTTTGGCACTGAGGGGTATTTTGCATGTGTCTGAACCTGGCAGAGAGTGGCAACCCCTTAACAACTGGAATCTTTTCTGAAATTGTGCCGGGGGCTTGTAAGTAACAGTATGACATCATTAGTAGCAGCCCACTCAAAGCCCTAGAAACTGTCCCTAGCAACAGCAAGCTTTCCTTTTTCCACTCCCACCTTCTCACTCACTCAATAGAAGAAATCAAATTCAGCCAGCATAAAACCTCCTGGTTTGAACTCTAAACCCTCTTTACAACAAACAAAAACCCTTATCCACATTCCTAACAGTGACTCCACCAACACAAAGAAAACTGCAGAGCAACCCAGCATACCTGAATTATTAATAACTACATAAAATAAAATACACCAGCTTCACATTTTCAAAATATTAACCCATATAACCAAGACAAAACAAAGCAACATGTAACCAACCTCAAAATGTCTAGGAAACAACAGGCAACCTCAAATCAAGCAAAAAAACAGGACAAGGCATTAGAAGCAAAACCACAAACATCTCATTATACATGGAGGAAGAGGAGGCAATAAAATTATCCAATAAGGAATTTAGAAGATATGTTTATAGAGCTATACAAGAATGTAAGGAAACCCCAAACAGAAACAAGGAGAACACAGACAGTTCCCTGACGGAACTCAGGAAAATCATCCAGGAGCAGAATATTAAAATTAACACACAATCAGAACTTATACAAAAATAGCAGTTAGAAATGCAGAAGATGAACACTGAAATGCAGATAATGAGTACCAAAATGACAGAATTACACAACACAGTAGAAGCGCAAAAGAGTAGGTTAGAACTAGCTGAAGAACGCATATCCCAACTAGAAGACAAATCCCTGGACACTAGCCTGTATGAAGAAAAATCAGAACAAATATTTAAGAGAAATGAAGAGAACCTAAGAATTTTATGCAATGACATGAGAAAAAACAATATTAGACTCATTGGAATTCCAGAACAAGAAGAGGCAAAAAAGACTACCGAGAAAATTGGGGAAGACCTACTAACAGAAAACTTCTCCCATATCATGAAGGAAGAAAAGATATTTGTCCAAGAAGCTCATAGAACCCCACACAAGGTAGATCCCAAGAGAAAAACACTGAGGCATATTATAATCAAACTTTCCAAAATCAAAGACAAAGAAAAAAATTTTGAGACCTGTTCGGGAAAAAAAGAAATATTACTTATAATAATCAAACAGTTAGGTTGGGCTCCGATTACTCAGCAGAAACCATGCAGGCAAGAAGGCAATGGGATGGCATATATAAACACTGAAGGAAAAGAACTTCCAACCAAGAATCCTACGTCCAGCCAAATTATCCATCAAATATGAGGGCGGAATCAAGGCATTCTCAGATAAACAGAAATTAAGAGACTTTGTGAAAACCAGACCAACCCTACAAGAAATACTTAAGGAAGTCCTACCAATAGAGAACCCACAACAGAGATCAACAAAACCAGGATATGTGACATCCACTCTAAAACCAAATCAGAAATAGATACTCAAAATAAGACCATAAAACATTCTACCTTAAAAACCAAGGAACTCAATCAGCACACAACAACAGCAACTAACCTATCAGAGGGAATAAAACTTCTAGGTAAAGACCCTCAAATGGAGAGGAAAACAGGACAAGTCTTCACAGTACACACTGTTCTAAAAATGGAGAGACAAAAATATACTCCAAGGTAACCACAGAGAAAGGTAACAATTCTTCTAAGCAAATCCAGAAGGAAGAAAAACATATGGGTTTAATAAGCACAAAACCAACTATAAAGAAGAAAAGGGAAAAAGCATTAGCCAACAAACCAAACTCATCACAGAAAAATATATGTACCATAGAATCACCAACATCACGATAAAAAAAAAACAACAACATAGAATGACAGCAATCAATTCATACCTATCACTAATTACACTCAATGTGAATGGATTAAATGCACCTATCAAGAGAAAGAGAGTGGCAGACTGGATAAGAAAAGACCCATCGATATGCTGCCTACAAGGATACAGAAGAACTCAACAGTACAATCAACTAACTCAACCTCAGAGACATATTCAGAGCATTTACCGAACAAAAACACAATTCACGTTATTTTCCAGTGCACATGGATCCTTCTCCAGAACATACCATATGCTAGGACATAAAATAAGCCTCAATAAATTCAAAAGCATTGACAAACTGCAAAGCATCTTCTCAGACCACAATGCTATAAAACTAGAAATTAATAATAGGAAGAGCAAGGAAAAAACATCAAACATACGGAAGTTGAACAACTCTCTGCTCTAGAAATACTGGGTAACAGAACAGACAAAATCTGAAATAAAAAAAATTCCTAGAAACAAATGAGAATGAAGATACATCATACCAAAGCTATGGGACACAGCAAAAATAGTACTCAGAGGACAGTTTATAGCAATAAATGCATACATCAAAAAAGGAAAGAAACAAAATCAACACTCTAACTCATCAACTCCAACAACTAGAAATAGAACAAAAAAAGAATCTTACAGTATCTAGAAGCAAGGAAATAATAAAGATCAGAGCAGAAATAAATGAAACAGAAAATAATAATAATTTTAAAAAATAGAGAAAATCAACAAAACAAAGAGCTGGTTCTTCTAATAGATTAATAAAATTGATAAACCATTGGCAGAGATAACAAAGGAAAGAAAGACAAGATCCAAATCACAAGAATTGTGAAAGAAAATGGTGTCATTACAACAGAACCAACTGAAATAAAAAAGATACTGACAGAATATTATGAAAAACTGTACACCAAGAGATTTGAGAACCTAGAAGAGATGGACAAGTTTCTAGACCCAAAAGACCTACCTAAACTATCCCACTCAGAAATACAAAACTTGAACAGACCCATAGCAAGGGAAGAAATTGAACAGGTTATAAAAAAACTTCCCACAAAGAAAAGCCCTGGCTCTAATGGCTTCACTGGAGAATTCTATCAAATCTTCAGAGAAGAGTTAACACCTATGCTACTCAAGCTATTCCAGAACATAGAAAAAGATGGAGTACCCCCAAACTCATATTATGAAGCAAGCATAACACTAATACCAAAACCAGGGAAAAACAACACTAGAAAGGAAAACTACAGACCAGTATCACTCATGAACATAGATGCAAAACTCTTTAACAAAATCCTGGCCAACAGAATCTAACAACATACCAAAAAATTAATACACCCAGGATTCATACCAAGTGAGATTCATACCAGGTTTACAAGGGTGGTTCAACATCAGAAAA
>NW_006922064.1:1577689-1578433 GCF_000298275.1 Orycteropus afer afer
AGGATACAAGATCAACATACAAAAATCAGTTGGATTTCTCTACACCAGCAAGGAGTCCTCTGATGAAGAAATAAGGGAAACTATACCATTTACTATAACTACGAAAAAGATAAAATATTTAGGAATAAACTTCACCAGAGACACAAAAGACCTATACAGAGAAAACTATAAAACACTGCTACAAGAGACAACAAGGGTACTACAAAAATGGAAGAAACTACTTTGTTCATGGATAGGTAGACTAAACATTGTGAAAATGTCAATACTACCTAAAGCAAGCTATACATTTAACGCAATTCCGATCCAGATTTCAACAAAATTTTTAAGGACATGGAAAAACCAATTACTAATTTCATATGGAAAGGAAAGAGACCTCAAATAAGCAGAGACTTCTCAAGAAGAAAAACAAAGTGGGAGGTCTCACACTTCCAGACCTTAAGAACAGACACAGTAGTCAAAACAGCATGGTATTGGTACAATGATAGACAGATAGACCAATAGAACAGAATCAAAAGTCCATATACAGACCCATCCATCTATGGACAACTGATCTGTGACAAAGGTCTAAAACCCATTAAATAGGGAAGAGATAGTTTCTTTAACAAATGGTACTGGCAAAACTGGATGTCCACCTGCAGCAAAATGAAACAAGACCTATACCTCACCCCATACACAAAAACAAACTCAACCTGGAGCAAAGACTTAAATGTAAGACCCAAAACTATAAAATTCATCAAAGATAAA
>NW_006922064.1:1596345-1599976 GCF_000298275.1 Orycteropus afer afer
GCAGGGATTGTGGGGCTGGCGCGGGATCGGGCAGTGTTTCGTTCTGCTGTGCATAGGGTTGCTATGAGTCAGAAATGACTCAACGGCACTTAACAACAACAACAACAACATATATATATATATGCTTTGTTGGTTTTTGTGTTTCTCTAGAGAACCCAATCTAACACACCATTAACACCAAACACTAGGCTATACAGATAAACACATAAACACCTGAGATGATCAGACGAGGTCAGTGAACAGAAGTATGCTCTAGACTAAGGATAGATTCAGCTGAGGCTAATCTTGCATAGGCACCAGTGATAGAAAATACCTGTAGTCCTTACAGAAACAATAGAAGACAGACTCGGAGTAATCCCTCACAGACAGCCAGACACTGTGGGAGAGAGATCCAATAGATCTGCTGCATCAGGACCATAGTACTGGGGGACACCAGACTCAATTGGCACAACAAAATACATAAGCGCATTGCTCCACATCCTACAGTGGTGAGAAGCATCTGGGGTCTTAAAAGCTTTCAAGCAGCCATCTAAGAAGCAGCTTATCGTCTCCTAGCATCAGAAATAAAGAAGAATGCACACACACACACACACACAAAGAACAAAACAAGGGCATTTAGAAGCAATCAGCCCTAGGACATAATGGCCCTCGAGACCAGAACTAGATGATGCCCAGCTACCAATGCCAACTACTCAGGAAAGGATCAAATCTGGAGGTCCTGGATAGAGTGGGAGGGAAAATGCAGAACAAAACCGAAAAACTCAATAATGACCAGAATTACTGGTCAAATGAAATCTGGTGAGTCTCCCAATACTATGGCCCTGGAATACATTCTGTATCTGGAATAAAACTCACCCCCAGGGGTGGGCTTTCAGCCCAATAGCTAACAAGATGTACACACAGACCACTCAACCCAGGATGACACACCCACACACTCAATGGTAATACATCCCTTAGAGCAAGAGGCCATGGGACACCAGAGGACCAACATTCAAACTAAGGAAATGCAGGACAAACAGGAGTGCATGAATGTGAGGGGCACAAAGGGAGGGTTATAGGGTAGGGAGGGGAAGAGTCTAGGTTAGGGTTGGACATGGTGAATGGGGAATAAAACCAAACGTACACATTATGTTGAATGTAAAACAACCTCTTAAAATAAAAATTTTTAAAAGAAAAAAGATATTTGCAGTGACTAAGTCATTGGTCTTGCAAAATTCTACCATGCTATTTCCAGTATTATTTCTGTCATCAAGGCCAAATTTTCCAACTACCGGTGATTCTTCTTTGTTTCCAACTTTTGCATTCCAGTCACCAGTGATAAATAACACATTCTGATTGCATGTTCAGTCAATTTCAGACTGCAGAAGTTGATAAAAATCTTAAATTTCATCATCTTTGGCTTTGGTGGTCGGTGCATAAATTTGAATAATAGTCGTATTAACGGGTCTTCCTCATAGGCATATGGATATTGTCCTATCATTGACAGCACTGTACTTCAGGGCAGACCTTGAAATATCTTTTGGGATGATGAATGCCACACATTCCTCTTCCAATTGTCATTCCCGGCATGGTAGATCATATAGTTGTCTGATTCAAAATGGCCAAAACCAGTCCACTTCATCTCACTAATGTCTAGGATATCAATCTATATGTGTTCCATTTCATTTTTTGTAACTTCCAATTTTCCTGGATACATGCTTCATACATTACATGTTCCATTATTATTAGATGTTTGCAGCTGTTTCTCCTCAATTTAAGTCATGCCACGTCAGCAAATGGCAGTCTTGAAAGCTTTACCTTATGCACGTCAGTAAGGCTAGATTTACTCTGATGATACAGTTCTTTCCCAGTCGTATTTTGAGAGCCTTCTAACGTAAGTGGCTCATCCTCCTTCTTTGTAATGGACAATGTTTCTGGTCTATTCATAAAGTTGCGCAGTAATGTATCAGACAGTGTTTCTCTGCTTTTCATAAGGTTTTCCCTGGCCTATTCTTTCAGAAGTGGATGGCCCCTTCCTTCTTCCTAGTCTGTCTCAGTCTGCAAGCCTTGCTGAAACCTGTGCACCATGTGCATAGCACCGGTGGCACAGCCCAAGCCTCACAGCAACATGTTACCACAGTAGGACAAACTGACAGAGAAGTTTGTCTCCCTTAGCTGTTCGAAACCTCTCCAACCTCCCCTTACCTGGATCCCTGTCGTTGCCTCCTCACTCTGTCCTTGTCCCCCTGGCATTTTTTCTCTCCTTTCCCCCACTTTCCCACCTTGCTGCTTGTGGGGTATGGCCTGCGTTCCCTCCCATCACCTGGGTCCCTGCCACAGACTCCTTGCTCTGTTCTGGTCCCCCTGGCCTTTTTCTCTCCTTTCCCCCGCTTTCCCCGCCCTGCCACTTGTGGGGCGTGGCCTGGATTCCCTCCCCTCACCTAGATCCCTGCCACTGACTCCTCACTATGTCCTGGTCCCCCTGGCCTTTTTCTCTCCATATATATTAGCAAACATTATCTTTTAAATTACCCTGCTGTTCATACTCATGAATTGCTTTGAATATCCACCATGGTGATCACCAAAAAAGAAAATTTAATAGGAAATGATTAAACTTGACTCATGGTACTTTTCTGTCTGAAACTCCTAGGATCTGAGCAGGAGGCTTATAGGGAGTGAGGGTCTGACTGAGAATCAGGCATATATTCTCCAAGGGATTAGTGGAGTGAGGAATTTGGAAGGCCAAAGGGCTCTGTCAGAAATAACCACAGTTGCTGGGCCCATGTTAACCCCCCTCCCTTTTTTTTAATCTTCTGAGGGTACCAGGAATTAGGCTGATAGCCTCCCTTTTATTGCAGAACAGAATCTAATTTCTATGTCTTTTTCACATCCCCTTTTCACTAAAACAAACACAAAATCAAGAATTATCTCCTCAGTAATATACTGTATTAACATCATTTCTTTTTTGGCTGCCCAGAAGGTTTTTAACATATAATTTCATCAGCAATAATCTTATGCTTATAGAATAAATAATTGAAGCATGGAGAACACACTTATCCCAAGTCACACAGTTAATCAGTAACCATGCTGCCTTCTACTAACCATCACAGTGAGTATATTTATTAGATGTTCAGAGAGTCCTTGAACTTCAATCCAAGACTCCATCCACTGAAATATTATTCTTATAAACATAAGATAAGTCAATCTTATCTTTAGGGAGCTAAGCAGCAGCAGAAGAAAGAAAATTAAATATTAAAATTAGATCATCTCAGAAGAGAGAAATAAAAATTTTAGTCAGTCATGCCAGAACAGCATGATACTTTTATGTGCAAATATTTTTAGCAAATAGTGTTCTCAATGATGTTTCATAAAACATGAAACCCCTTACACAGTATTTCTCTAGTTTCAAGTTTTGTAGATTAATTATTTATAAAGCAATGTTTTCTACAGGAAGCCTTCTCGCCTTTATTTTGTTTTTGTTTTTCCCAGGGATATATTTCTAAGATTTCTGTTATCTATTATGCTAAAAAAAAAAAAAAAGTAGTAACTCTTGTATAATTGATGCCCCAGTATCCCAAGAAAAAACAATGTCAAATAAACAAATGCAGACTATACAATGCTGCATGGTATAAAACATATTTCAGGGAAAAAA
>NW_006922064.1:1600076-1604694 GCF_000298275.1 Orycteropus afer afer
ATCTTACTTGGCAACTGCTGGTATATTAGAGGCCATAAATTTTGCTTTTTTCATCCATTAGGTTTGCTTCGTAAGTTTTTTCTTAAATAGATCAATGGTGGTTTTAATAAATAAACTAAGTCTCTGCAACCACAACTTCAAGTATTATTTGTCTCTCTAGAAAAAATTTATTGACTAAACTTGCTCTTGTTCCTTCCATCCTTATGTTCTTTCTTTTATACTTCCTAAGTCTGACCATCCTCCAAGACAATCAGGAATCAAGTACGACAGAATTAAATACTTGTTCCAAAGGCATTTACCTGAGAAGGGTTTTGTTCTCAGACAGACAAAAATGTAGTAGATCTAGCATCCTCCAGGGGCTGATTAGAGATGAGTTTACAAGACACATACACAAGCACATATGCTCACATGTTCTTCCCATAAACTGAAACAATAAAGGTCAAAACATACCCCTTCCCTCAGGATACAGATCTCATGTTCTATTTAATAAATAAATAAATAAATAACCCTGAAGGCTTGTTTTTTGTTTGTTTGGTTTTGCCTCTGAGCATTTTACTAAATACTGTCATTTTAATTGCACTTTTAACATAGGAGACCCCTGCACCCTTGGCTTAACAAAAGTCACAGAAAAGGACATAGACTAGAAAACTCTTCAGAGATGTTGTTAGCAAAAAAATAGATTACTTAAAATTTTAAATCAACCCAATGAGGTACCATTTCACATCAACTAAAAACCAAAACCAACTCACTGCTGTTGAGTAGGACCTGACTCATAACGACCCCTCCTTGGGTTTCTGAGGTGGTATTATTATGGAAGTAGATTGCCCAACCTAGGATAGTTATAGTCAAGATAACATAAAATAGTTCAGTGTTGATAAAAATGTGAAGAAATTGGAGTTCTTGTACATTGTTGGTGGGAATGTAAAATAGTGTAGCTGCTGTGGGAAACAGTTTGGTGGTTCCTTGAAAAGTTAAACCTGGAAATACCATAACCAAAAAAAAAAAAAAACACTACCGTCAAGTTGGATCCAACTGACACCGACCCTCTCTTGGGTTCCTGAGGCAGTATCACCACAGAAGTAGATCACTCAGGCATCCTTTTGAAGAGTGGCTGGTGGGTTTGAACCACCAGCCTTCTGGTTAGCAGTCAAATGCCTTAGGCACTATGCTACCAGAGCTCCTAGAGATACCACATGACCCACAAATTCTACTTCTTGGTAACTACCCAGAAGAATTGAAAACAGGCACTCAAACAAATAACAAGTTTACACATGTTCATAGCAGCACTATTAACAATACTCAAAAGGTGAAAAGAGCCCAAATGTCCATCAATGGATGAATAAACTGTAGTGTATCCATACAGTAGAATATTATTCAGCCATATACAAAAAAAAAATACAACATGAATGAGCCTTGAAAATATCATGCTAAATGAAATAAGCCAGACACAAAAGGTTATGTATTGTTTAACTCCATTTATAGAAAATATCCAGAATTAATAAATCCTTCGAGATAGATTAGTGGTTACCAGGGACTGGAGAGATGGGGAACAATGGTTTAAAGAGCACAAGATTTCCTTTAGCGGGAATGAAAGTGTTTTCTAGATAGAGATGGTGGTTATAAAACATTGTGAATGTCCTAAATGCCACTGAACTGTTCATCTTAAGTTGGTTAATTTTATGCTATGCAAATTTCACCCCAATTTTAAAAACCCTAAACCAAGTTGGAAATCATAGACACCATTTACTGAGCATTGACATTGTACTAGGGGCTTGTAGAAGCTACATCCTTACCAGAACCTACTGAGATAAGTTTATTTAACACAATTTACAGATAAGAAACCACCATCCATCTGTCAGTTTGTCATTCTGAGGTGGCTTGCATGTTGCTATAATGCTGGAAGCTATGGTACTAGTATTTCAAACACTAGCAGGGTCACCCAGGATAGACAGGTTTTGGTGAAACTTCCAGACTAAGACAGACTAAGAAGAAAGGCCTGGCAATCTACTTCTGAAATTTAGCCAATGAAAACCCTATGGATCTCACCAGAACATTGTCCATATAATGCTGGAAGATGAGTCCCTAGGTTGGAAGGGACTCAAAATCCACAGTGGCTGCAGTAACGGACTTAAACATACCAACATTCACGAAGATGGTACAGGACTGGGCAACTTCTTATTCTGTTGTACGTGGGGCTACTGTGAGTCAGCTGACTCAACAGCAACTAATAACAACAGATAAGAAAAGTGAGGTTGTTGCTGTTGTTAGGTGCCATCGAGTCACCTCCAACTCATAGTGACCCTATGCACAACAGAACAAAATACTGCCCGGTCCTGTGCCAGCCTCATAGTCGTTGCTACACCTGAGCCCATCACTGCAGCCATTGTGTCAATCCATGTCATTCAAGACCTTCCCCTTCTTTGCTGACTCTCCACTTTATCAAGAATGATATCCTTGTCCAGGGAATGGTCCCTTCTGAAAACAGGACCAAAGTAAGCGAGATGAAGTTTGGCCATTCTTGCTTCCAAGGAGCATTCTGGCACCTCTTCCAAGACAGATTTATTATTAGTTCTTTTGACAGTCCATGGTACTTTCAGTATTCTTCGCCAACACCGCAACTCAAAAGCATCAACTTTTCTTGGGTTTTCCTTGTTCATTGTCCAGCTCTCACATGCAAATGAGGCAACTGAAAATACTATGGCTTGGGTTAGGCGCTCCTTAGTCTTCAATGAGACTTCTTTGCTCTTCAGCACTTGAAAGAGGTCTTTTGCAGCTGATTTTCCCAATGCAATATGTCTTTGGATGTCTTCACTGCTGCTTCCATTGGTGTTGATTGGGGAATCAAATAATATGAAATCTTTTCTCCATTTATTGTGATGCTGTTTATCGGTCCAATTGTAAGGATTTTCATTTTCTTTATGCTATTTATAGACCATCTAAGGAATAGATTTGATGCATTGAACAGCAGTGACTGAAAACCATAGGAATTGTGCGATGACATCAAGAGCATTATCCATGAAGAAAGCAGAAGGTCATTAAAAGAAAGAAGGAAGACAAGACAAAAATGAATTTCAGAAGAGACTCTGAAACTTGCCCTTGAATGGAGAGTAGCTGAAGCAAATGGAAGAAATGACAAGATAAAAGAGCTGAACAGAAGATTTTAAAGAGCAGCTTGAGAAGACTGGGCAGGGAGGGGAGGAGAGTGGGTTAGGGTTGGGATGGTAATTGGGGAGTGAAACCAAATGTACATGAAACATTGAATGTAAAACAAACTCTGCTCTATAAAGTTACACCTGAATAACAATTATACATACATACATACATATATATGTATATATACACACTTACATACATATATATGTATATACATACATACACATATATGTATAAATCTGCAAAGACCTGGAGCTAGACAACCAAAAGGAAAGAATCCGCTCAGCATTTCTCAAGCTGAAATAAGTGAAGAAAAAATTCAAGCCTCGAGGTGCAATATTGAAAGATTCTATGGGCAAAATATTGAATGATGCAGGAAGCATCAAAAGAAGATGGAAGGAATAGAGTCACTGTACTGAAAAGAAAAGTGAGGTTAGGAAGGGTAAATGATTTGTCCGATATGACACAGCCAGTAAATAGCCATGTCTGGATTCAAAATCATACCTATTTCACTCACAAACCTTTATTAAGCCCTGCTGTGAGCCAAGCATTGTTCTAGGAACTGATAATAAAGTAAGAAGCTTATATTTTAGTAGGAGAAAAAGACAATAGACAAACCAATGTGTGTGCATGTGTGTGCATAGATAGATATAGATTATGTATGTATATGATATGTATATATACAGTAACATCTGTGAAAGCTAGAACCTGTGTAAAGAGAAAATCTGTCAGAGAAGTAAAGCTCAAATATTTTTCACAAAAATGACTGATGGAAAAGAGTTAAGACTGCATCCTGTCAAAGGCGGTAAATTTGTGAGACTCAGAAAAACAAGGCAGTCCCATCGAGTTCCAGCTCTCATAGGTTTCACTGTAAAGACCTTCTCCTCATTTATCAACTATCTCATTATCCAACATTTCACATTTATGACAATAGTAAATAGTCTTATCAGACTGTCTTGTGCGTTAACAACAGACATCAGGCAGTAATGAATGCTGAGGTGCAAACTGAAAGTAATACTGGCAGTGACGGTTAAGGTTATGTGTCACCTTGGCTGGGCCTTGATTCTTAGTGGTTTGGCAGTGATGTAATGATATAATTTGGGGATTATGTAATGATGTAATTAATCATCCTCCATTTTGTGATCTGATGTAGTCATTCCTCCATTTTCACATAATACTGATTTTTGCATAATGACCTGGTCTTTGGAACCTATGTCAATAAGTAAGGAAATGGTGTGTGTGTATGTGTGTGTGTGTGTCTGAGAGAGAGAGAGATGAACATACATGTATGTGTCAATTAACATCCATGACATTCTGTGAAATAGGACATGTTCTGGTTACCTAGTGCCACTCTGACAAGGATATATAACACAGATGGGATGGCCTTAACAAACAGGAGTTTATTCTTACAATTTGGAGGCTTTAAGTCCAAGTTCAAAGTGCCAGGCTCTAGGGGCTGGGTGAA
>NW_006922064.1:1604794-1608881 GCF_000298275.1 Orycteropus afer afer
CTGGCTGCTGAGCCTGAGAAGCCCCAAGTTTGACAAGTAAAAAGGCACAGTCCCAATATTACCAAACCACATGGCAGGCCATTAACTTAAGTCCATTGCAAGTCCCAAGGTTGGCAGATCATGGCAGGCTACTGAGCAACAACACGGCTATATGCAGGGTCTGAACATACCATAGGCTAGAGACCATTCTCAAAGCTTCTCCTTATATACAGGAAGCAGACCACATCCCAAAGGCAGCTATTTAGCTGCTCACAGTAGATTCTACCATGGAGCTGATAACCACTCTCATCATGGGGAATACTACATCCAGCTGACCAGCCACTCAACCAGGCCCAGCCAAGTTGACACACAAACATAACCACCACAGCACATTATGTGATTTGGATGTTGAGCAAACAAAACACGTGTCCACAGGGCATAGGACTTCCAATTGGGGGCCGTTGTGCAGCATCTGTCCCAGGCAGCTGCTGCTGCAGATAACTCAAGGGAGTGATCATCCAGGTCCTGCCTGGCTATTGCCACCTTCTCTGCTAAGTCAGCTGCAGGAAAGCCAGCTCCTCCATAAGAACTTGCCTGGGGAGAGGTCAGTGCAGGCCAAGTGGACCAAAAGCACCCAAGCCAGGGCTAGAGCACCTGGGGCTCATACCTTTCCATCAGCACCCTACAGGACCACATCAGACAAAATGCAAGGACTAGACCCACTTAGTCACAGGAGCCAAGGGGGATTGGGGTTGAAAGTTTGTCTGGGCCTCCATCACCACAGACAAGATGGTTCCTAGCCCTTGCAGAACAGCCAAGCAGAAGAAGGATTCTGACCTCAAGAGGAGGCTCTGGCATTCTGACATTCAGACACTTGAGTGCCCCACCCACAGATGTATACATGGTCATACATTGTCCAAACAGACGTTAAATGATATATACCAAAACCCACTGCCTTCAAGTAGCTTCTGACTCACTGTGACCCTGTAGGACAGAGTAGAACTGCCCTATAGGGTTTCCAAGCCTATAAATCTTTATGTAAGCAGACTGCCACCTTTTTCCCATTGAGCAGCTGGTGGGTTAGAACCTCTGACCTTTTGGTAAGCAGGTGAGCACTTTAACCACTGTATCACCAGGGATATCTATTTCCCAGGGTGCTGCCAACAGTTAAGCCCTTCACTACCAGCTGAAAAGTTGGTGGTTGGAACCCATCCACAGGCACCTTGGAAGACAGGCCTGGCCATCTGCTTTAGAATGGTCACAGCCTTGAAAATGCTATGGAGCTGTTTTACTTGCATGCATTGGCTCACGAAGAATGCAAATTAACTTGAAAGCAACCAACCACAGCAATGTGTGTGTCTGTGTGTGTATGTGTGTGTGAGTGTGTAAAGAAAGAGACAGAGACAGAGATTGTGAGAGGAAGACAAAGACAAAAATCAAGGAGTAAGAATTAGCACAAAGAAAAATAAAGCTGTCTGAGGGGAGAGAGGGTAATGGAAAGGAGGGTTTGGTTTTGCAAGGGATGCCCAGGGAAGACATCTCTGGGGAGGTGACATCTAAGCACATCCTGGAAGTGAGTGAAAGAGTTATGTAAGTGCCTGGGGAAAGAGACTTTCAAACAGAGGGAAGAGGAAGTGCAAGGCTGTGATGTGGTAGTTCAGTATGTTAGAACAACAGAAAGGAAATCAGTGTGGCTGGAGCACTGAGCAAGAAAGAGCAGGACAGGAGATGAGGCCTCTGGCACAGACAACAGAAAGAACTCTGGATCCTAATATGACAAACGAGAAGCAGTTGGGGAATTGGAGCAGGAGTGAGAGATGATCTGTTTCTCTTCAAAGCCAGGGCCCTCTCTACTCTCCTGCACTTCCATCTCCAGAGTAGACAATTACCCTACTGCTTGCCCAATACCTGCTTCTCTGAAACCTGCTCTAGAATCCAGCCTGTGTCAGCTAGGGGCCTGTTTCCCTGACCTCAGTAGTAACTATAAGGTCATTGAGGTCTTGTTTTTGTTATTTTTCCTTCTACCCTATGGTAGACACTGACCTGTGCTGACTAAAGACTGAATAAACTTCCAAGACATAGATCCACCACTTCTGCTTCTCATTCACTCAGCAAATCTTCCCTGTGTCCCTATTATGCTCCAGATACTCCTAGAAATTGGGGAAACAGCAGCAAACAAAATGAAGCTCCCAACCATGGAACTTGCAGTCTAAGTGAATCTGTGTAATGAGTCTTAATCATAAAGGAGGAGGGTGTCCTTCACAGTTTGATGAAGCAATGGAAACAAAGTATTTACTTTGTGTTTTCTTGTAACATTTTGTTTATTTTAAATATTAAATAACATAAAAGGATTGCATGTTTTATGTTGGCCAAGAGACAGTAGGTTTCAAAAGGTCGACAAACAATGGAATGGGAAGCTTTAGTAATAACATTCAGTAGGGAAATTTAAAATTATAAGAGAAGGGAGGAGATGTCATGACACTTGGCTAAACAAAAAAACCAAACCAAACTCACTCCCATTGAGTCAGATGCGACTCATAGTGACCCCTCCTTGGATTTCCAAGGTGGTATCACTACGGAAGTAGATTGCCCAACCTTCCTTCCGAGGAGTGGCTAGTGAGTTTGAACCGCAAGCCTTCTGGTTAGCAGTCAAATGCCTTAGGCACTATGCCACCAGAGCTCCTGACACATGGCTAGAGGGCATAATTTGATAGTCAGCAAAGTCTCCTCTAATCACTCACTCACTGTTCCATATGTACAAAGTCTGGCCCCATTCAAACAAAGGATCGTTGTGCTATCTATCTTATCAAGCATCACTAACTCAATGTTACGCTTTCTGTTCTTATTGACATTGTTTCCAGAACTTCCATGAACAAAGGCTTGTTCAGATGAGCCCATGAAGTTCTAGTCAATCTTCATTTTTTATTAAAAGCTAATTCTAGGTGCACAGCAATCTAGACATCTAGTCCTTTCTATTTATCCTTCAGAGTACTTAGCACAGGGCCACTCAGTAGAAGCCACCAAATTATTTAGAACTTATTTCCTCATAAGGAGCCCTGATGGTGCAGTGGTTAAGGACTAGGCTGCTAATTCAAAGGTTGATGGTTCAAACTCATCAGCCCCTCCATGGGAGAAACATGTGATAGTCCTCTTCCATGAATATTCATAGCCTTGACCCTGATCTCAAAACCTACTATACAGTCACAGTAGTCAACACAGCCTGGTTTGGGTACAATGATAGACACACAGACTAGTGGAACAGAGTTGAGAATTTAGAAACAGACGTATCCATCTATGGACAGGGAGCTCTGGTGGTGTAGTGCCTAAGGCACTTGACTGCTAACCAGAAGGCTGGCTATTCAAACCCATCAGCCACTGCTTGGAAGGAAGACTAGGCAATCTACTTTCGTAGAGATACCACCTAGGAAACCCAAGGAGAGGTTGCTATGAGTTGGAGTCAACTCAACAGCAGTGAGTTTGGTTTTTGGTTTTTAGTGCTGCTCTAAAAGAAAATACCATAGGTGGATGGCTTTTACAAACAAGAGTTTAGTCTCTTACAGTTTTGGAGGCTAGAAGTCTGAGTTCAAAATGTCAAGCTCTAGGGGCTGGATGAAAGCCCCTCAACCTTGGACTTCAGCTCTGCCTCTTGCTCCCAGCCCACTGGAACTAGAGGTGTCTTTTCACTCAGGCAGCTGCGGGCTGCTGAGGCTAACAAGCCCAAGGTCAACAAATAAAATGTTACAATCCCAATATTACCAAACAACATGGCAGGACACTAGTTCAAGTCCAGCAACAGGCTTAAGATCAGCAGGAAACATGGCAGGCTGCAGAATGAAGACTCTGCTATATGCAGTGTCCAAGCATGCCAAAAAGCTACAGAGACCTTTCTCAAGGCTGCTTCTTACATACCAGAAGCAGACCAAATCCCTAAGCAGCTACTCAGCTGCTCACAGTAGATTCCACCATGGAGTTGATTACTAGTCTTATCATTGGGAATAACTATATCCAGCTGCTCAGCCACTCAAAACCAGACCCAGCCAAGTTAACACATAACTACCACACAATCTTATTCAAAAATGGGCAAAGGACATGAACAGACACATCACCA
>NW_006922064.1:1611081-1617431 GCF_000298275.1 Orycteropus afer afer
GGAGGGATATATTCAAGATCATATTTTGGCTCTCGTGGACTTTTTTTAATTGTCTTTAACTTCAAGTGGAATTTGCATATGAGCAGTTGATGCTCTGTTCCACAATCAGCTCCTGGCCTGGTTTTGGCTGAAGATATTGAGCTTTTCCACCGCCTCTTGCCACAGATGCAATAATAGCAAAGTTCAAAAAGACAGAAAACAAGAAATGTCAGTGAGGGTGTGGGGAGACTGAGACTGTCATACACTGTTAGTCGCACTGTAAAATGGCACAACCACTGTGAAAAACTGTATGACACTTCGTTAAAACCTTGGAAATAGAAATACCACTTGATCTAGCGAACACAAGACAAGGAATGTATCCTAAATAGATGAGATCTGGGATACGAATAGATATATGCACACCCATGTTCACTGCAGCACTATTTACAACAGCAAAGAGATAGAAACAACTTAGGTGCCCATCAACAGATGAATGGATAATCAAACTATAGGATATACACACAATGGAATACTATGCAACATTAAAGAATAATGAAGAATCAAGGAATCACTTCATAATGTGGACAAATTTAGAGGACATTATGCTGAGTGAAATAAGTCAATTACAAAAGGACAAATATTGTATGAGTTCATTATTGTAAAAAGTCAAGGAAAAGTTTACACATGGAAGGAAATGTTCTTTGTTGGTTACCAGGGATGGAAGGGGAGAGGATGGGAAGGAAAATAGATGGATAATTAAGAGGTGAGTATGAAAGGAAAAGCAATATAATAAAAGTATGTGACTAGCACATTATCACTAAGGAAAAGGAAGATACAGAGAGGTGCACAACAGATACAGACAACAAAAGCAAACACTATTGCAGACACAATACTGCATTAACAGTAACAGCAAACACTAATCTACAGGTGGATACATAGGTAGACAAGTATGGCTAAGCAAATGGGAATATAACCACAACCGTACATAGGTTTGGCAAACTATAGTCCTACATATGTATTTGTATGTGCTATAAAAATGTCCATATGCAGTTTAAACAAAACAGGAGGCAAAGTTGACATAACTTCTTAGTCATCTTGAGGGAGTAGGTCACTGGGTTTGTGAGCAGGGGGCCATAGTCATAGGAGACATCAAGATCAATTGGCACAACATCGTATACAAAAATATTGTTCTACATCTTACTTTGGTGACTAGTGACTACAAGCACCATCAAAGTGGCAATTATTGATCTCTCCTCGTGTGGAGCAAAGAAAAGTGAAGAAAATCAAAGATGCATGAAAACAATCCAAAGGACTAATGGTCCATGAGAACATCAACATATATGACCCAGAGACCAGATAAAGTAGATGGTGTCTGACTACGAATACAAACCACTCAGAAAGGGATCAAAATTGGAGATCCTATATAGAGTGGGAGAAAAATGTAGAACAGAATTCAAAATCATCAAAAAGATCAGACTTACTAGACTGATAGAGACTGGTAAAACCCCAAGACTATGGCCCCAAGTCTCCCTTTAGAGCTGGAATTGAACTTACTCCTGCAGCTTAACTCTTAGCCAAACAATAGACAGGCCTACAAGCTGCACACCTGCACCAGGGAAATGCACATCTTAGAACAATCAACCATGGGATAACAGAAGGGCAGCATTTGCACGGGGAGAAAGCTAGGGAGACAGGAATGCATAGGCAAGAAGGACACAGGAAAAGGGTAACCACAGGGAAGAAGTGGGAGGAGAGTTGTTACAATGTGGGGAATGTAATCAGTGTCACAAAACAAAATGTGCATGAATATAAAACAAACCTACTTTGTAAAATTTCACCAAAATCACAATAAAAAGTTAAATAAGTAATATAAAGTTAGATATTTTAAAAAAGAAAAAGAAACCCAATTAGGCAGTTCTACTTTGTCCTATAGGGTTGCTGAATCAGAATCCACTTGATGGCAGTGGGCTTCCTTGGTTTTGTGTTTATTCATCTTCTACTTGTCAACATCCTAGAGGCCCATTTATGTATGTAATATAACATATACACATGTGAATTATCAATTACACATATGTATACATATAATGATGTATGTATGTGTGTGTATACATACACACACACACACAACTTTATATGTATATATCTATGTCTCTATAAGGAGCTCTGGTAGCCTCTAAGGCACTTGACTGCTAACCAGAAGGCTGGCTGTTCAAACCCAAGAGCCACTCCTCAGAAGGAAGGTTGGGCAATGTACTTCCGTAGTGAAACCACCTTGGAAACCCAAGGAGGGGTCGCTGTGAGTCAGGTCCGACTTGATGGCACATAACAACAACATGTCTATATATCTTACATGCAGGAACTACTCATTTTTTTGTCTGAATATTTTTCTTTTTCTTCATTAAAGCTGAAATTCCCTTTGTCCTCTGGCATTACTCATTATCCTCACAAATCGTGTGCCTTGATTGTTTTTCATCATGGAGCAAGACAGATTCTGATTAACAGCCAAAGCCACATCTTCCAGGACCAAGGACAATGCTCAGACCACAATTTCTCTGTCATGTTCTAGGGTGATAGGGCATCTTGTGGATATTGACCCAAATTTTTCTTTCTCACTTCCTTTCAAAAACATAACATTGTTAAAAAAGACTTTGAAAGGGTGAAGGATAGGCCTCTGATCCTTCATCTTCCAAGGGGTAGACATGGAGGAAACCCCCACCCCCACAAGGTTCCCCATGTCCAGAAGCACAAGCATTAACTCTGCTTACTCTGCAGAGAATTAAGCACACAAGGAGGGCAGTCCAAATGGTCAAAAATCAGACTGACACCTGAGAAAGATGGTTAAACTGGAATATTTTTACCCTTCAGCTGTTATGTGGAAACAAATACACATTTTATTCTCCCCCAAGACAGGTGATGACATTTCATAAGCAAATGGCCAGCTGGTTAGCCTTGGGCCCCCACCCCTCTACATTCCTGCTTCTCCCCCTCCTCTTCTTTATGGCAGTAAATCCCTAGCCCTACTTGTTCTCTGTGAGTGATGTCTTCCACAAATATTTATTGAGGAACTCACTATGTACTTAGCTTCTTGCTTGCTATCATTTGACTACAAAGACATTTACCAAAGATGCAGTCTCACACTTTGAAGTTCTTACATTCTAGGTGGAAAATGAATAAATAAATAAGAAACACTGAACCTGTAAAATAGTGAGAAGAGTCCAAAAGTTTGAGTTGGAAGGTTTTGTGGAAGACAGAGACCTACTGGATTTGGAAGCATTTGTGTATTGTGTCCTGAGGTGGCTAAAGGCCATTCCAAGGGAGTCAAGAGTCAAGAATGAGTATGGTGAGTGGGAAGATCAGTATCTTCCTTACCTAATTCCATCAGAGGTTACAGCACTGATGTTTGCACATCTGTATGGATGTAATTTGTAATGCTTGAATATTTTTTACTCCTTTCTCTCAAGAGTAGATGAATAGAAGAACACAGCGCAGAATGATTCATATTTCCTAGGGAAGGAGTGGAATAATTTAATATGGAGAGAGATTTCAAACCAGTACCATCACACCCCCCACCCCCAGAGAAAAACACAGAAACTTCTCAAAGTGAGAGAGAAATCAAATGAGGATGTTTTAGCTGTGAATTTCTCTTGGTTTATAGCCCCATCGGGGCCTGTATTTGTGGATGTCACTCTGCCTACAAAGCAGAAATTCCACTGATGCTAATATTTCCTTCTCTCTCCTCCTTCCCCAACTTTATATGTATATATCTATATATACATATAAATATATACAAGAATACTTGGCTGCCCTCTGGGCCTGCTCTTATTTTCTGCTTATATATCTCACCTGTTCCTATATTGTTTCAATGAATATGCATAAACTCTGAATCACAAGACTAAAATGAGCACCATTCTAAGAAATTAAATGTGCCACAGAGATTCCCAGCTAGGATATGTAAGCTAACTGAAAGCAAGAGCTGGGATTCTTTTGTGATCTCGTTTAACACCTACTCCTTCTTCCCCTCATAATGCTCTACTGTACTTCTCTGAGCTCCATGATTCACCTGTCCTTGCATATAGATTGAGTTTGTTCTTTTGAAAGGGATCCCTCCACTCCCTGGGGGTGGGGGTGGGGTTTGGAATGGTGTCTGGAAACTCCAGGAAATAAAGATCTGCAAAAGCTGTACAATTTTTCTGAAAGTGAGTGCAGCTCCCACCCAAATATTTTATTTTAAAATTTGATTGATGGAAACACCACATTGATTTTAGCCACCTTGTTTTGCTATTAAATGATTTCTGGATCAGCTGTGGCTTCTACCTCTCTCACTGAAATCAGTTCTATGCTGAAAGAGAAGGAATTCTGTCTGACAGGTAATTAAGAAACCTGACAAGAAATGGCATTTGGCCTCTTTGAAGGTAAACCACAGTTTGTAAAAGATCATCTAAATCTCATTTGCTAAAATCCCAGATGGCAAAGCTATGAGTAGCATTGCTCTGCAATAGACTGATGTTAAATAGATCTTTCTTTACCTTCTATTATTCTTTAAATTTTAACTTTAATGTTGAGAGTGAAGAATGAAAGTTCCAGCCTGGATTTGGAACACAGTGGTTTCTGGGTCCCTGCTGGATATAAGACATGGAAACATTGATTGGGAATGCAGACTGTCTGGCTAGAATTGAGTCTGGATTTACCAATGTTAAAACAATGAGTGTTCACCCATGATTCTGAAAAATGAAGAAAGCAACAAGTAACTAAGATTTCAGTAGCAAGGAAAGAAATTTGTTTTAGGAATTTAGTGTCATCTCAAGTAAGAGGAAAAGAAACAAACTACTGGTCCCATCTGCAAACCTCTATGGGGAATTGTCCTATTCTTTTACTAATGTTAGGCCTAGTGATCTGCTTTTGAAAGGTTATAGTCTTGAAAACTCTGTGGAGTAGGTATACTATGCACACAGCAGTCACCATGAGTCATAATCTGCTCAACTCAAAGGCAACTAGCAACAACAGTAAGGTGGAAGAAAATATCTCATTCTGGTGTGTGGAAAGAGTCACTTTTGAAAAGTTTGGTTTCTATACATTCAGGGGCCATATAGCTCAGATCTTCTAAGAAGGTACAATTTTAATTATTCAGATTGGGCGCCAGCTAGGACTGGGTAGGAGTGGGCTGGTAATTATACTGATGGCCAGTCTTCCCACCATTCCCAATCACAACCTACATCTGCCTTTTGTTATAACTTGCTGCCCTTTTTAAAAAATATTTATTTATTTTAACTTTTTATTGTGATTTGGGTGAAATTTTACAAAGCAGATTCATTTTACATTCAACAGTTCATACACATTTTGTATTGTAATGCTGGTTACATTCCCCACAATGTAACAACTCTCCATACTTCCTCCCTGTGGTTACCCTTTTCCTGTGTCCTTCTTGCCTATGCATTCCTGCCTCCCTAGTTTTCTTCCTGTGCAAATGCTGCCCTTCTGATTTCCCATAGTTGATTTTTCTAAGGAGTGTGTCTCCCTGCTTTAGGTGTTCAGCTTGTTGGGCTATCTATTGTTTGGCTGAGAGCAATGCCATAGGAGTGATTCAAATCCAGGCCTAAAGTGTGACTCCGGGCCATAGTCTCAGAGGTTCATCAGTCTCTGTCAGACCAGTAAGTCTGGTTGTGTTTATGATTTTGAGTTCCATTACATTTTGCATCCACTCTATCCAGGATCTCCAACTTTGATGCCTTCCCAAGTGGTTGGCATTGGTAACCAGGTACCATCTAGTTCTTCTGGTCTCAGAGTCATATAGGCTGAGGTTCTCATGGTCCATCAGTCTTTTGGACTAACTATTTCCATGCATCTTTGATTTTCTTCATTCTTCTTTGCTCTGGATGAGGAGAGATCAATTATTGCCTCTTAGAAGGTCCCTTGTAAGCTTTTAATACCCCAGTCCCTACTCACTAGAGTAAAATGTAGAATAGTATTTTTGTATACCATGTTATGCCAATTGAGCTTGATGTCTCCCACAATCATGGTCCCTAGCCCACAGACCCAGCAACTTACTCCCACAAGGTACTTATTTTTGGCTAAGAAGTTATCCCAAATTTGCCTCCTGTTATGTTTAAACTGCATATGGGAATTTTTATAGCACATACAAATATATATGTAGGAATAATTTCTGCCAAACCTATGTATGGTTGTGGGTATATTCTCATTGTCTTATCCATATCTGATCTTCTACCTATGTATCCACCCATAGATTAGTGTTTTCTGTTACTGATGATGCAGTATTATGTATGCAATAGTATTTGTCTTTCTTGTCTGTACTTCTTTTTTTTTTTTGTCGTTTTCCTACTTAATGTATTTTATTTTTTATTTTTATTCTTTTC
>NW_006922064.1:1621462-1635544 GCF_000298275.1 Orycteropus afer afer
GTCCAAGATTATCTTCTGTGTCTGTGTTAATTGGTTTCCCTTTTCTTTGTTGAAGAGGGTCTGTGCAGTCCTTGTGCCTAGTCCACCATCTTCCTTTCAGCATTGTCTGTACTTCTTATGCACCTCTCTGTCTTCCTTACAATCTGCTTTCTATCCCATTCAAGGACAAAAACAGTTGCCATCAAGTCCATTCTGACTCATGGTGGCCCCAGGTATGTCAAAGTAGAATTGCATTACATAGGGTTTTCAATGGCTGACTTTTAGAAGTAGATCACGAGGACTTTCTTCTGAGGCACCTCTGCATGGACTTGAACTGCCAACTTTCAGTTAACAGCCAAGTGCACTAACAGTTTGCACATCCTGGGACTTTTTTTCCCCCATAGAAGTGGCTTCTCGCCACACTTAATTTTCAGGAGAGACTCACTGGACACTGACAAACTCAAGTTTGAGGTTCTTAGGAACTAAGGATAGAGTGGCTCTTCAGTACCTTCCTCCATTCCTCCAAACCCCTGACCTTCTCACAGAAAAGTAAGCAGATCTTCAAAGGAAAAGAAAGAAGCAGAGCCAGGAGGGGAGAATTACAGTCATCACTTCTGGGACCTTTGGGTACCAGTAAGGGGGTAAAAAGAAACAACTAATCTCCCACACTTTTTCTTTGTCATTTCTAGGCATTTTATGTTAAATCTAACAAATCAACATTGTGCCTGTATCCTAGGAGAAATTACCTGTTGTTACCAAGAAGAAAGCCATAATTACAAGAGTTTGCCTTAAAGAAAACAATTTTTTCTTTCTTATGACAGCTTTGTGGGAGGGAGAGATGTCAGCAGGGTTTGGGAAGTGATTGTCCAAGTTTATACTTTACTCTTAAAGAGTGTCAAATAAGGTGATGGTCTTCCATTTTAATGTGCTGATAGTAGAACCCATCCTCCGTCACCTTGGCTGTTGTTCCTCAGGCAAGTAGAAGAGAGAGCTGTGTGGGTGCTCAGGCCAAGCCCATCAGAAGAGAGAGGTTCAGATGCTGCAAGGGACCATTACTCCAAACCCCTGACCTTCTCATGGAAAAGTAAGCAGATCTTCAGAAGAAAAGAAAGAAGCAAACCTAAAGCACTTCCTTTGCATCTCCTCTGCCTTACTGAAAGTCTGTACCATGTTCTCTGCACATCTGAGGACCAGGCTCAGACTCTTCTTATAAGTAGGTGGCCCATATGGAGTCTCCTTGCCTCAGAATATGATATCAAATCATTTGTGGTTGCATCGTTATAGTTTCTCTCTTTGAATATTAAAGGATCTCTCCTTTCTGATTTCTCAATTAAAACTCAGAACCCTCTAGGAAAGATGACAGCTTAAATTATTACCCACTATTACCTTCAATATCAGTTAACAGCTTGGCAGGGAAAGACAATCAGCTGGCAGTTAGAGACTGTGGCAAAGGGGAGGGTGTTAGAAAGTGAAGAAATTGACTTGGAGGAGAGTGAAGGAATCTAAAGGAAGGCAACAAGCCTGAATACAGGACAGGAGAAAACACCTAAGACTGATTCTGTCCATTCAATGAGTAGAAAACTCAAAACTGGGCACCTGTGAAATAGTGATAATAATCCTTGTCTTACAAAATAATGGTGAAGAAAGAATGGGATAGTACATATTTTATAAGTTAGTACTGTAAAACTCTCTATCAGTAATGGTTATCATACTCTTCAATTTTTTACATTATATTTTAATTCTACAACAGGCACTTTTCTGCCACTTAGAATCAGCTTACTTGTCTTTGGTTGCCAATCTTTAACTCTTTGGAGAAAAGATTATTTATATTTCAAATATATAATTATAGCATATAATATTTTGGACTGATTTTTAATCTAATTGTAAACTTAGAACAAATGATAAAATATTTAACTAATTCTTTTCATATATATATATATATATTTAATTAGATAGCTGCAAAAAACAGTAGCTACTTACATTAAGGATATTTTCATTGACCATCAATAAGGTTTTAATAAGGTCCGAGAAGTTGGACTATATGAAGAAGAATATGGCATCAAGATTGGAGGAAGAATCATTAACAGCTTGCGATATGCTGATGACACAACTTTTCTTGCTGAAAGTGAGGATGACTTGAAGCACTAACTGATGAAAATTGAAGAATACAGTATGTATGGATTACATCTCAATATGAAGAAAACAAAAATCCTCACAACTGAACCTATAAGCAGCATCATGATAAATGGAGAAAAGATTGAAGTTGTCAAAGACTTCACATTGCTTGGTTCTACAATTGACACCAATGGAAACAGCAGTTAGAATATCAGATGACGTATAGCACTGGGCAAATCAGCTGCAAAGGACCTCTTTCAAGTGCTGAGGAGCAAAGATGTCTCCTTGAGGCCTAAGGTGCGCTTGACACAGACATGATATTTCCAATCACCTCATATGCATTTAAGAGCTGGACAATGAATAAGAAAGACTGAAGAAGAATTGATGCTTTTGAGCTGTGGTGTTGGCAAAGAATGCTGAAAGTACCAAGGACTGCTAAAAGAACTAACAAATCTGTCCTGGAGGAAGTGCAGCCAGAATGCTCCTTGGAAGCAAGAATGGCCAGACTTCGTCAGGCCTACTTTGGTCATGTTGTCAGAAAGGACCATTCCCTGAAGAAGGATGTCATGCTTGATAAGGTGGACAAGAGAGGAAGGCCCTCAAGAAGATGGATTGACACAGTGGCTGCGGTGATGGGCTCAAGTATAGCAAGGATCACAGAGCTGGTGCAGGACAGGCAGTGTTTCATTCTGTAGTGCACAGGGTCACTATGATTCAGAGATGACTCAATGGCACCTAACAACATTAATAAGGTGTCTGGGCAATTCTAATCTGATGGATGGCCATCTTTCATCTTATCAAATATTTCCACATGCACCATATTGGTTGACCATTGGCTTCTGGCCATAGGCTATAGCTTTCACCATGCTTTTTATAACAAGAGGTTGGCCTGTAAACACCCAATAGCCTCCATGAAACTCTAATTCTTCTTGTGTGCTTTTTATTTTCTCACAGCAATTAATAACACCAAGCATTGCAAATATTTCTGCCTTCCTGATGTTTCTCCCACTGTCTATCCTTAATAGAACTTTCTTTTCTACTCCTTATTGCTTTTATAATTAAAAGAATATGATGAGCTTTATTTTTCAGTCAGAACTGGATTTGAATCCTAGTATAGTCACATGCTATTTCTATGACTTCAAATAAGTAACCCGACTCCTCTGAGCCTTTGGTTCCTCACCTATAAAATAGGATTAATGTGGGATAAGGAAAGAACAAGTGCAAAAAACTTTTCATGTTTTGTAAAGTCAAGGGTTAGTGAGAACAAGGGAAACCTTCCATGAGATGGACTGATATAGTTGTTCCAACAATGGGCTCAAACATATCAACATTTGTGAGGATGGCATGGGACTGGGCAATGTTTTGTTCTCTTATGCATAAGGTCACCATGAGTCAGAGACAACAGTATATGATAAGAGAGAAAAAAAAGAGAAGAGACATAAGAGAGACCACACAAAGCCACCAAGAGTCCCTCAATACACTTAAACTTTCTCCTCTTCTCTGCCACCTCTTAGAAACTTTCCCTTACTGCTCCAGCATTCAGCATTCTCTCTGCCTTAATCTTTTTCTCTTTCCTCTCCTCTCTTCTCCCAAGAACTCATCAATTGGGTACCATTTGCTTCCTCAAATCCATTCTAAGCACTTTAAGGGAAAAGACATGTGTCTTGCATTTCTTCAGGACTCTATTTGATGCTTTACATGTAGTAAATTAACAATCAATAAGTGGATTTTGTTCATCCTTTAATGATGTTAAGTCATGTCACTGGCCACTGATTACACATTCCTAAAGGTTGTCTCTTTCTCCGTATTTTCTCCCCAAAAACCACAAATAGTGAAAGCAGAACCAGTCAATCATAGTAGAAGACAGAAAGCAACTCAGATGCATAAAATGAAGAATTTTTAACAAAGAAACTACTTTTACAGGTGGTTTAGAGAATAAACAACATGTGGAGGCCAGAGACTAGCAACAGGAGGAAGCCCTTACCACCCACAGGACTGAGTGAAAGCAAGAGCAACTGTCATGGAGGGACAAGCCATGGCCAAGGACCTGGGCTAAAGTAAAGCAATGAGGGTACAGGGGAATAAATGCCCTGACTTTTCTCCTCCCAGTCTTTGATCTTTTGCCATTATCTCCCGTTGGCTGAATCTAGTTAGAAACCAGGAAGCAAGGAGACTCAGTTGATGCAGTCTACAAGAAACAGTCTCCCAGAATCTGGAGCAGAGCAAAGAAGAGTAGGGAATGTATCTAGGGTCTGGAACAAATAGAGGAAAACCAATAGTAGGCAAAGAATGCTGAAATCACCTTCAATTTGTGAACCAAGTCTCAGGAGTTCACAGTTTTGCCTCACACCACAGACCAGAAAGTAGGATCTGAACAAGCTAGCCAAAGTTAGCATCACCACCATCACATGCCTCCTGACATGGTGTACTTAAGTAAAACAGAGCCTCACTTCTGTGATAGCCTGAATTTTATCATGAAAGAATATCAGGCAAATACAAATTGAGGGATGTTCTACAAAATTATTCAAAATTATCAAGTTCCAAACTAAAGAAAATTAAATACAACTTTTCATTCTGGACTGAACACTAGATCAGATTTTTTTTTCTTTCCTTTTAGTCTAAAGAACATTAGTGGGACAATTGGCAAAATTTAAATAAGACCTGTACATTAGATGAGTGTAGTATGGTTGTTAATTTTCCTGATTTTGATCATTGTACTTTGGTTGAGTAAGACAATATCCTTGCTCTGAGAAAATAACACTAAAGTATGTCATTGTAAAGGGCCATGGTGTCTCCTACTTACTCTCAGTTCAGAAAAAAAAATACTATATAAGTGTGTGTGTAAATATACATATATGTGTATGTTGTATGTGTGTGCATAGTCTACATGAAAGGAAATAATAAAGCAAGCCAATAAGGCAAAGTGTAAACAATTTGATAGATTTGGGTAAGGGATATTCAGAAATTCTTGTTCTATTCTTACCTTTTCCTGTATGAAGTTATATTTTAAGAGAGAAAGACAGACAAGCAGGCACTGGCCAAGGAATAAGGGTGCTTCTGCCTAGAACTACTCATTTACCTGGAGAGTATGACTAGTTCCCCACAGTTTCACCAGAACCTAATAAAATGCCTGCTACTCAGACGTTCCTGGGTACCCAATGATGTCTCCTCTCATTACAGAACTCCTATTGGGATTTCTATTCCTTTCATTACAATTTGTTATGTTTGTTTATTGTTAATGGTCTGGCCTCAATGTTTCAATATTGGACGCTGCCTCTAACCCTTTCTGGAAGTACAAATTATCATTGTAAAACAGGAAGAAACAAATACAGCACAAAGCCATACCACGTCTTTGTTAGAAGGGTTGGCATGAAATTACAGAATGCTATGGCACCTATGTAAGTAAGTGAGTGAACGATGAGCATAATACTTATGCCAGCCTTAAAATTGGATTATTTTCCTCCCCAGAAATAGAACTGCTAGTGTAACATTGGCTTTCTGAGGGAATAGTAGCAATTTGTTTAGCTCTCCACTCCCTCATCCTGTCCCTTGAGCAGTTGTTTGAAAAGACTATGATCACATATACAGTACACACATATATCTTTCTGGATGTCTTAGGAAAAAACAATACTACAATGATTTTCAGTGGAGAAAAGCACAATTACAACAATTACAACTCCAAGGAAGGTTAGAAAATGGTTCCAGATTTAAAGATTTCTGATATAAACTGGGGTGTTTTGGTGGTGATTGCTTTTTGTTTGGAGAGTTAGGGGGTGAGAACATGTGTATGTTTTTCAGCATACTATTTCAGCCCAATTAATGTTACCTCAGGATATTAACAGACATGAAGAAACTCTAGAATGTCAGAACATAAGAAAACAAAAACAAAGTGGTTTCAAGTACCAGTATTATTGTTTTTAAGACTTATACTACTGGGCAAACATCATTAGCTTAAATGCCATTATTTTATTATATCAGAATTTTTTTGCATAATGCCTAAGGCATTTGACTGCTAACCAGAAGGCTGATGGTTCAAACCCACCAGCCACTCCTCGGACGGAAGGTTGGGCAATCTACTTCCATAGTGATACCGCCTCGGAAACCCAAGGAGAGGTCACTATGAGTCGGATCTGACTCGATGGCAGTGAGTTTTGTTTTGCTTTGTTTTTTAACATGTTATTAATTCAAGGTGTCAAGGATTTCATATTACTTGGTTCTACAATCAACACCAGTGGAAGCAGCAGTTAAGACATCAGACAACGCATTTCTTTGGGCATATCTGTTGCAAAAGACCTCTTTCAAGCACTGAAGAGCAAAGATATCTCCTTGAAGACTAAGATGCACCTAATCCAAGCCATGGTATTTTCAATCGTCTCTTATGCATGTGAGAGCTGGACAATGAATAAGGAAGACCAAAGAAGAGGTGATGTTTTTGAGTTGTGGTGTTGGCAAAGAATGCTGAAATTACCATGGACTGATAAAAGAACTAACAAATCTGTCCTGGAAGAAGTGCAGCTGGAATGTTCCTTAGAAGCAAGAATGGCCAGACTTCATCTCACCTACTTTGGTCATGTTGTCAGAAGGGACCATTCTCTGGAGAAGGATGTCATCCTTGGTAAAGTGGAGGGTCAACGAAAGAGGGGAAGGCCCTCAACAAGGTGGATGGACATGGTGGCTGCAGCAATGGGAAGGTATAGTAGGGATCATGAGGCTGGCACAGGACCAGGTTCTGTTGTACATAAGTTACCTTATGCACAACAGTATGTAGAACAGACTCAACTATGAGTTGGAGATGACTTGATGGCACATAACAACAAGCCTATAACTGAACTGATTCTTATATGGGTCACCAAAATTATCCTTTTACCAAACTTGAAGGTCAATTCTCTGTCCTCAAGTTACTTAACTTCCCAACAGTGCTTAATGCAGTTAATCACCCTGTTCTTCCTGAAACTCTTTCCTCCTTAGCCTTCTATCTCACTCTACTGGTTTTCCTCCTACTCTCTGGACTGCTCCCTCTCAGTCTGCTTTGTGGGTCCTATTACCTTCTAAATAACAAAGTGCCCTTGGGCTTGGTCCTTAGTTCTGTTCTACCTTTTCATGTTTTTTTCTAGGTCTTCTCATCTGGTTGCCTGATTTAAAAACCAGTGATTTCTGAATTTCTATCTCTAACCCTGATCTCTCGTTTAAGCTCCAGATCAGTATAGCCAACAGCACATCCAAATGTCTATTTGCATATATAGATAATAGACATCACAAGTCACCTCTGACCCCTCTCCACCACTCCCTGGCTTTCTTCTGCTCTAGCTGTGTTGACTACCTTGCTTTTCCTTCAATATGCCAACTTCGTCCCTGCCTTAGAAATTTATGCTAGCTCTTCCTTCTTTTAGGAATTATCTTCCTTCAAATGTTGCAATCATTTTCTAATTATTTTCAGTGAAATTGTACTTGCATATGATATTAATGATATTTTTTGATAATTTATGCATTTTGTTGGGTCACCTTTCTTAGGAATATGCACAAATATGGATCTCTTCAGTTGGTTGGCCAAGTAGCTGTCTTTCAAATTTCTTGGCATAGACAAGTGAGCACTTGTCTCACTTGTGCTGACTTATAGACAAGTGACCACTTCCAGCACTGCATTTGTTTGTCAAAACATCTCAATTGATCTTCTGTCAATTCCTGGAGCCTTGTTTTTCACCATTGTGTTCAGAACATCTTGGATTACTTCCTTCAATACCATCAGTTCTTGATCATATGCTACCTCTTGAAATGGTTAAACGTTGACCAATTCTTTTTGAATTGCCAAAAATTCAAGCCAGATTCAGAAGGAGATGTGAAACAAGAGATATCATGGCTGTTATCAGATGGATCTGGGCTGAAAGCAACAATGGGTTCAAGCATAACAAGCCTGAGGATGGTGCAAGATGAAGCAGTGTTTTACTCTGTTGTATATAGGGTTGCTATGAGTTGGAAACAATTCAAAGGCACCTAACAAACAAAAAACAAAACAAATATTACAAGGCTGCCTCCTTTTCCTAATTAGACTTCAATTCAAATCAGTCTAATACTTCTCTGATTTCCATATCTAAAGTAGCTCCAATCATAGTCATCCTCCATCACATTATCCTGTTTGATTTTCTTCATAGCATTTACCATCCTCTTTTATTATACTATTTATTTATGTATACTGATTGCTTCCCCCACAAACACCAGAATTAAGCTCCATGAGTACAGAAACTTTCACTGAAGTATCTCAGCTCCAGTATTAGTAGGGGTTGAATGAATGAAGGAGAAAATTTGAAGTGTCAGAAGCTGCTTTCCTCTAAGACATTTCACTGCTAACCAGAAGGCTGGAGGTTCAAACCCACCAGCCACTCTGTGGAAGGAAGACTGGGCAATCTACTCCCATAAAGATTTACCACCTGGGAAACCCAAAAGGGATCACTATGAGTTGGAATCGACTCAGTGGCAGTGAGTTTGGTTTTTTGGTTTAGTATTTTTCAAAAGATATTCCATATAAATAATCTTTTTTCCTCTATTGAACTTTCTAACCTCATGACACTATCCTCTAATCTTCTGCTCTACCTCAAGGCTTTAGATAAGAAGTAACAGCACCAAAGAGGATATCAGGAAGCCAACAAATATATGTAGAAATGTTCACGATCACTAGCCATTAGAGAAATGCAAGTCAAAACAACAATGAGATACTATCTTGCTCCGGCACTAGTAGCAAAGTTCAACAACACAGAAAATAACAAATGCTGGCAAGGATACAGAGAGTTTGGGACTCTCATACACTGCTGGTGGGACTGTAAAATGATACAACCACTGTGGAAAACAGTATGGCGACTCCTTAAAAAGTTGGAATTAGAAATACCATTTGACCCAGCCATTTCATTACTAGGTATATATCCTAAAGAACTGAGAGCCAGGACAAGAACAGATATATGCACATCCATGTTCATCACAGCACTATTTACAATAGCCAAAAGATGGAAGCAACTTAGGTGTCCATCAACTGAAGAACTGATAATCAAACTATAGTATATACACAAAATGGAATACTATGCAATCCTAAAGAATAATGTAGAATACGCAAAACACCGCATAACATGGATGAACTTGGAGGACATTATGCTGAGTGAAAAAAGTCAAACACAGAAGGACAAATATTTATTAGTCCATTACTGTAAAAAATCAACAAAAGGTTTATATATGGGAGAAAATTATCTTCGTTGTTTACCAGGGGTAGGAGGGGAAGGGAGAGAACACTATTAGATAGGTAGAGACGAGTACTGATTTGTTGATCACCAAATATGAGTGATCAACACAGTGGCACTGAGGAAGGGGAAGACATAGAAAGGTGAATAGGAGGTACAGACAACAAAGATGAACCCTTTTGCACAAACAGTACTTCATTGTCAGTGAAGGCAAACATGGATATATGGGTGGACAGGCTCAACGATTAAGTATGTCTATGCAGTGGGGAGTGTGCCCAAGACCATGTATAGGTTTGGCAGACAATGTTTCTACAAGTGTTATTTGTATGTTCTGTAAGAATTCCCAGATATATAGTAGAGCTAACAAGAGACAAGGTTGTAGTCACTTCTTGGCCACAACCAGCTACCCAGAGGGAGCAAGCAGTTGGACATGTGTGCTTGGGACCATAGTGACAGGGGACATCAAGCTCAACTGGCATCACATACTACACAAAACATTGTCCCACATCCTACTTTGGTGAGTAGCGACTGGGATCTTGAAAGGTTGCAAGCAGCTATCTAGATGCAATGATGGGTCTCTCTCCTCATCCAGAGCACAGAAACATGAAGAAAATCAAAGACCATGGAAACAATTAGTCCAAGTGACTGGTACACTACTATGTGATCCTCAGCCTATATGACTATGAGACCATAAGAACTAGATGATGCCCAGCTACCACTGACAACCACTCTATGTAGGAGATCCTGGATAGAGAGGGAGAACAATGTGGAACAAAACTCAAAATCATTAAAAAAGAAAAAAAAAAAAAAAAAAAAAAAAAAGGGACCAAGTTTCCTTGTCTGATATAGCCTGATGGAACCACTGAGACTATGGCCCCTAGCTGCAATTGAACCCACTCCTGTGGCTTCCAGCCAAACAAAAGCCAGGCATATGAGGTGAACATTTACATTAGGTAGATACACTCCTTGGAGAGAACAATCACGGGAGAATAGAAGGGCTGTGTGTGCACAGGGAGACAGGAGTGCATGGGAGTGAAGGACACAGGGAAGAGGCAACTATGGGGAGGAAGTGAGAGGGGAGCTGTTGCATTGTGGTAAATTTTAGTCAATGTCATGAGACAAAGTGTATGTGACCTGCTGTATGGAAAGTGAATTTGCTCTTTAAAGTTTCACTCAAATCACAATTAAAAAAAAAAAAAAAAAAAAAACCACAATAAAAAACAAAAAAAAAAAAAAAAAAAAAAAAAAACCCCTATTTTCAACTAAAAAAAAAAAAAAAGTAAAGTAACCATATATACATAATCGCACACACACACACACACACCTGCAGGAAGCTACATAAATGCAACAAAATGATGTTAGAGGAATTCTTAACATAGAGGAAAAATGAATTATTTAGTAGATTTAATAAAGTTCACATAATCTCTGGAGATTTTAGAGACCTACCATCCTCTATTTCACATTATTTAAATTATCTGTGAGGCTGCAAGCTATACCACCAATATTTCAAATATCAGCAGGGTCACCCATGGTAGACAGACATCAGCAAAGCTTCCAGACTAAGACTAATTGGGAAGAAGGAAGGAGCCATCCACTCCAGAAAAAAAAAAAAAAAAATGGCCAGTGAAAACCTAATGAATAGCAGTGAAACACTGTCTGATATATTACTGGAATACTTTATTAATAGCAGTGAAACACTAATATAATGCCAGAAGATGAGCCCCTCAGGTTGGAAGACACTCATATGACTGTGAGAGCTGCCTCCTCAAAGTATAGTCAAACTTAATGATATAGATGGAGTAAAGCTTTCAGAGTCTTCACTTGCTGATGGGGCATGACTCCAAATGGTAAGAAACAGCTGCAAACATTCATTAATAATCAGAATGTGGAATGTATGAATTATGAATCTAGGAAAAGTAAAAGTTGTCAAAACTGAAATAGAACACCATGCAAACCTCAGTCTATATGACCATGAGACAAGAAGAACTAGATGGTGCCCAGCTACCACTGTCAACCACTCAGAAAGGGTTCAGTGCAGGAGATCTTGGTTATAACGAGAGAAATATGTGGAACAAAACTCAAAATTCTAAAAAGATCAGGCTTACTGGTCTGATGGTCCCTACTCACTCTTCAAGTCTTGAATTGAATTTACTCCCATGGCTTCCAGCCAAACAATAGACAGGCATATAAGGCAAACATTTACACTAAGTAGGTATGCTCCTTAGAATAGTCAGTCATGGGATATCAGAAAGGCAGCATTGGCACACAGAAATATCTCAGAGGGCAGGAATGCATAAGAAAGAAGGACACAGGGAAAAGGTAACCACAGGGAGGAAGTGGGAAGACATCTGTTATATTATGGGGTCTGCAGTTAATGTCATGAAACAAACTGTGTATTAACTGCTGTATAGAAAGTGAATTTGTCCTGTAAACTTTCACCCGAATCACAATTAAAAGAATAAAAAAATTAAAAAAATGAAATGCAACACATAAAGATTGATATCCTAGGCATTAGCTGAAATGGACTGGCATTGGCCATTTTGAATCACACAATCATATGGTCTACTATGCTGGGAGTAACAAACTGAAGAGGAATAGTGTCACATTCATTATCAAAAAGAACATTTCAGGATTTATCATGAAGTACATGCTGTCAGTGATAGGATAATACCCATATACTTACAAGGAAGACAAATTAATAGTGTTATTATTCATATTTACACACTAACCATTAAAGCTAAGGATGAATATATTGAAGATTTTTATATCAACTTCAGCAGTCTTAAGTGGGCCAAACATGCAATCAAGACATACTGATAATTGCTGGTTATTGGCATGTGAAAGTTGGAAAAAAAAAGAAGCATCAACAGTTGGAAAATATGGCCTTGGTTATAGAAATGATTCTGGAGATCTCATGATAGAATTTTGTAAGACCAGTCACTTATTCATTGCAAATACCTTTTTTCAATAACATAATGGTGAGTATACATGTGGACCTCACCAGATGGAATACATAGGAATCAAATCATCTACACCTGAGGAAAAAGATGATCAAGAACCCAATATCATCAGTCAAAACAAGACCACTTACTCATATGTACATTCAAGTTGAAACTGAAGAAAATTAAAACAAGAGTTGAAATATGAGCTTGACTATGTTGTTATTGTTGTTAGGTGCCATTGAGTTGTCTCTGGCTCATAGTGACTCTATACACAGCAGAACGAAACATTGCCCTGTCCTGAGCCAGCTCCGTGATTCTTGCTACACTTAAGCCCATCGCTGCTGCCACTGTGTCAACGCATCTCATTGAGGGCCTTCCCCTCTGTGGTAGTTATGTTTGTGTGTCAACTTGGCTAGGCCTGGTTGAGTGGCTGGGCATCTGGATGAAGTATTCCCCAAGATGAGACTGGTAATCAACTCCACGGTGGAATCTACTGGGGAGCAGCTGAGTAGCTGCCTTTGGGTATGTGGTCTCCTTCCTGTATATAAGGAGAAGCTCTGAGAATGGTCTCTAGCCTATGGCACACTGGGACCCTGCATGTAGCCATGTTGTTGCTCAGCAGCCTGCTATGCTCTGCCGACCTTGGGACTTAAAATGGACTTAAGTTAATGGCCTGGCATGAGGTTTGGTAACATCAGTACTGTGCCTTTTTCCTTGTCAACCTTGGGGCTTCTCAGCCTCAGCAGCCAGCAGCTGTCTGAGTGAAGA
This sequence comes from Orycteropus afer afer, assembly GCF_000298275.1. NCBI lineage: Eukaryota > Metazoa > Chordata > Mammalia > Tubulidentata > Orycteropodidae > Orycteropus > Orycteropus afer. The sequence goes on from NW_006922064.1 coordinate 1,634,490, forward strand.
AACACCTCTAACTCCAGTGGGCCGGGAGGAGGAGGCAGAGCTGGAGCCCAAGATTGAGGAGCTTTTACCCAGTCTCTAGAGCCTGGCACTTTGAACTTGGACTTAAAGCCTCCAAATTGTAAGAATAAACTCCTGTTTGTTAAGGTCATCCCATTTGTGGTATATTCTTGTCTGAGTGGCACTAGGTAACCAGAACACCCTCTTTCTTTGACATTCCGCCTTACGAAGTATGATATCCTTCTTCAGGGAATGGTCCCTTCTGACAACATGACCAAAGTATGTGTGACAGTCTGGTCATTCTCACCTCCAAAGAGTATTCTGGCTGCACTTCCTCCAGGACAGACCTGTTAGTTCTTTTAGCAGTCCACGGTACTTTCAGCATTCTTTGCCAACACCACAGCTCAGGCATAAACTCTTCTTTGATCCTCCTTATTCACTGTCCAGCTTTCACATGCATATGAGGCGATTGAAAATACCATGCTTGTGTCAGGCACACTTCAGTCCTCAAGGAGACATCTTTGCTCTTCAGCACTTGAAAGAGGTGCTTTGCAGCCTATTTGCCCGGTGCTATACGTCATCTTTTGAGGAGAGACAACACAGGGACACCAGAGTAGGAGGCCAGAAGAGCAGGGAAGGGGATAAAAGCCTTGAGCCCCAGGCTTACAGGTGAGGAGAGACAACGCAGGGACGCCAGAGTAGCAGGCCGGAAGAGCAGGGAAAGGGATAAAAGCCTTGAGCCCCAGGCTTACAGGTGAGCAGATACAATGCAAGGACGCCAGAGTAGCAGGCCGGAAGAGCAGGAGAAAGGGGATTAAAAGCCAGGAAGCCAGACAGAGGAACAGTCAGCCAGGTGGGGGTGACATGAGAGGTCTCCAACAGCAGGACAAATTTGTCTGTTGGTTTGTCCTACTGTGGTGACATATAGACGTGAGTTTTGCAGGCTGAGCCTCTGGTGTTTAGAACCCAGAGAGATGCACCTGGTACACAGGAAACAGCCCAGCTTATAGACTGAGACAGACTAGGAAGAAGGAAGAGGCCGTCCACTTCTGAAAGAA
>NW_006922064.1:1638773-1640657 GCF_000298275.1 Orycteropus afer afer
GCTTCCATTGGCGTCAATTGTAGAACCCAGCAATGTGAAGTCTTTGACAATTTCAATCTTTTCTCCATTTATCATAATGTTGCTTATAGGACCAGTTGTGAGGTTTTTGTTTTCTTTATATTGAGATGTAATCCTTCCTGAAGACTGTATTCTTCCATGTTCATCAGTAAGTGTTTCAAGTCATCCTCACTTTCAGCAAGCAAAGTTGTGTCATCAGCATATTGGAGGTTGTTAATGATTCTTCCTCCAATCCTAATGCCACATTCTCCTTCATATAATCCAGCTTCTCAGATTATTTGCTCTGCATACAGATTGAATAAGTATGGTGAAAGGATACGACCCTGATGCACTCCCTTCTTGATTTTAAACTATGTTGTTGTCATTGTTGTTATGTGCCGTCGAGTTGGACCCGACTCATAGTGACCCCCTCTTGGGTTTCTGAGGCAATATCACTATGGAAGTAGATTGCCCAACCTTCCTCCTGAGGAGTGATTGGTGGGTTTGAACCGCCAGCCTTCTGGTTAGCAGTCAAGTGCCTTAGGCACTATGCTACCAGAGCTCCCTTAAACCATGTAGTGCTCCCTTCTTCTGTTCAAATGACACTCTCCTGGTCTATGTACAGGTTCCTCATGAGTACAATTAAGTGTTCTGGAATTCCCATTCTTCTCAACGTTATCCACAATTTGTTATGATCCACAATCAAATGCTTTTGAATAGTCAATAAAACACAAGTAAACATCTTTCTGATATTCTTTGCTTTCAGCCAAGACCCATCTGACATCAGCAATGACATCCCTTGTTCCACATCCTATTCTGAATTCAGCTTGCATTTCTGGAAATTCTCTGTCAATATACTGCTGCAACCATTTTTGAATTATCTTCAGTTAAATATTACTTACATGCAATATTAATGATACTCTTCAATAATTTTCACATTCTGTGGGATCACCTTTCTTTGGAATGCGTAAAAATATGGATCTCTTCCAGTCAGTTGGCCAGATAGCTGTCTTCCAAATCTCTTGGCATAACCGAGTGAGTGCCTTCAGCAGGGCATACGTTTGTTGAAACATCTCAATGGGTATTCCATCAATTCCTGGAGCCTTGTTCTTTGCCATTTCTTTCAGTGCAGCTTCAACTTCTTCGTTCAGTACCATTGGTTCTTGAACATATGCCACCTTCTGAAATGGATGAAGATTGACCAACTCTTTTTGGTACAGTTGCTCTGTGTATTTCTTCCATCTTCTTTTGATGCTTCCTGCATCATTCAATATTTTGTCCATAGAATCTTTCAATATTGCAACTTAATGCTTAAATTTTTTCCTCAGTTCTTTCAGCTTGGGAAATGCTGAGCATGTTCTTCCCTTTTGGTTTTCTAACTCCAGGTCTTTGCACATTTCATTATAGTAATTAGCATTGTTTGTTCAAGCTGCTCTTTGAAATCTTCTGTTCAGCCTTTTTATCTTGTCATTTCTCCATTTGCTTTAGCTACTCTCCACTCAAGGGCAAGTTTCAGAGTCTCGTCTGACATTCACTTTGGTCTTTTCTTCTTTTCTTGTCTTTTTTAGTGACCTCTTGTTTTCTTCATGGATGATGCTCTTGATGTCATCTCACAAGTTTTTGGTCATTGGTGTTCAATGCATCAAATCTATTCTTTAGATGGTCTCTAAATTCAGGAGGAATATATCCAAGGTCATATTTTGGCTCTTGTGGACTTATTTTAATTGTCTTCAACTTTAAGTTGAACTTGCATATGAGCAGTTGATGGTCTGTTTCACAGTCAGCTCCAGGCCTGGTTTTAGCTGAAGATATTGAGATTTTCCATCGCCTCTTGTCACAGATGTAATCAATCTGATTCCTGTGTACTTCATCTGGCAGAGTCCACAT
>NW_006922064.1:1642052-1648043 GCF_000298275.1 Orycteropus afer afer
ATAATAGTCGTATTAATGGTCTTCCTTGTAGGCATATGGATATTATCCTATCACTGACAGCATTGTACTTCAGGACAGATCTTGAAACATCCTTTATGATGATGAATCCCATGCCATTCCTCTTCAATTTGTCATTTGCAGCATAGTAGATCACATGGTTGTCTGATTCAAAATGCCCAAAACCCGTCCATTTTAGCTAATGCCTAGAATATCAATCTTTATGTGTTCCATTTCATTTTTTACAACTTCCAGTTTTCCTAGATTCATACTTTGTACATTCCATATTCCAATTATTAATGGATGTTTGCAGCTGTTTCTCCTCAATATGAGTCAAGTCACGTCAGCACATGGAAATCTTGAAAGACTTACTTTATCCATATCATTAAGGTTGGTTCTACTTTGATGGCAGCTCTTTCCAAGTTCTATTTTGAGTGCCTTCCAACCCAAACGGCTTGTCTTCCCACATTGTGTCAGACAATGTTTCCAAGCTATTCATAAAGTTGCCCAGTAATGTATCAGACAGTGTTTCTCAGCTATTCATATGGTTTTCCCTGGCCAATTTTTGATAAGTGGATGGCCTCCTCCTTCTTCCTAGTCTGTTTTAGTCTGTAAACTGCATTGAAAACCTGTGCACCATGTGCAACTCTGCTGGTGTCTGAAACACCAGTGGCACAGCCTCAAGCCTCACAGCAATGTACAAGCCCCAGAGGATGACAAACAGATATGTTTGTCTCCCTTAACTGTTGAAAACCTCTGCACCCTCCCCTTACCTAATTCCTAACTGGAACCTGCCACTTTGTGGTCCCTGGCCACTCCTTCCCTTTCCTGGTTCTAGGGGGCTTGGGGCCTAGCCTTCCCTCTTGCCCCTTTTTACTTGGATATCCTGCCACTCTGGAGGTCCCCAGCCTCTGGACCAGAGTCACGGTTATTTGGTTTATGAAGGAGTAGGAGGCTACATCATGGGACCAGGATCCATCCACTTGCAAGTAGTAGGAACAACTCAGGACCAGGATCCACTTGCAAGTAGCAGGAACGACTTGGGACCAGGGTCAGGAAGCACGGCCATGAGACCTGAAAGGCTCCCCCAAGGCAGAGTGTAGCCCTCCCTCCTACAGTGCAGGATGGCTGCCAGACAGGCCAGTTCTCAGCTGCTCCTGACTGTACACACCCCTGAGCAGCCACACAGGCCTCTGCCTGCAGCCTACCCACCACTGGCCTTCCTGCCACTATACAGCCCAATGCACAGCTTGCTTAGCTGCAGCTCTTCTAGCAGTACTGTCTGCCATCAGGCCCCTGCTGGGCTCCTCGCCATTTTCCTGTTGCCGTCCTTGACTTGTATCCCCAATCTTTTTAGATTTCCCTCTCAGGAACCTGGGTCTCTACTGCTCTGCTCCAGGTTCTTCTTGACCTTAAGGTCTCTTCCTTGCATCTTCTCTCAAAGCCTTGAGCTTGATTGATCCCACCTGAATTTAAAGACTATCTGAAGAATAGATTTAATTCATTGAACACCAGTGACTGAAGAAAAAATGAGTTGTGGGATGACATGAAGAATATCACACATGAAGAAAGCAAAAGATCCTTAAAAAGATGGGAAAGGAAGAAAAGACCAAAATGGAAGACTCTGAAATGTGCTCTTGAACAGAGAATGGAAGAAATCATGAAATAAAAGAGCCAAACAAAAGATTTCAAAGGGTGGCTCAAAAAAGGAAAAGTAAGGTATTATAAAGAAATGTGCAAAGATCTGGAGTTAGAAAACAAAAAGGGAAGAACATGCTTGGCATTTCTCAAGTTGAAAGAATTTAAGGAAAAATTCAAGCCTTTAATTGTAATACTGAAGGATTCTATGTTCAAAATATTAAATGATACAGGAAGCATCTACTTAAGATCGAAAGAATACACAGAGTCACTGTACCAAAAAGAACTGGTTGACATTCAACCATTTCAAGAGGTAGCATATGACCAAGAATAAATGGTATTGAGAGAAAAAGTCCAAGCTGCACTGAAGGAACTGGCAAAAAAAAACAAAAAGTCTCCAGGAATCGATGAAATGCCCATTGAGATGTTTCAACAAACACATGCAGTGCTGGAAGCACTCATTTATTTATGCCAAGAAATTTGGAATACAGCTACCTGGTTAATCAACTGGAAGAAATCCATATTTTACCCATTCCAAAGAAAGGTGATCCAACAGAATGTGGAAATCATCAAACTGTATCATTAATATCACATGTAAGTAAAGAACAAGGGGGATACTTCATGGTTTAAAATCAGGAAAGGTGTGTGTCAAGAGTGTATCCTTTCACCATATTTAAGGCAGAAGTTGGACTATCTGAAGAGCATGGCATCAGGACTGGAGGAAGACTCATTAACAACCTGTGATATGGAGATGACACAACCCTACTTGCTGAAAGTGAAGAGGATTTGAAGCACTTACTGGTAAAGATGAAAGACTACAGCCTTCAATATGGACTACACTTAAACATAATGAAAACAAAAATCCTTACAACTAGACCAATAAGCAACATCACAATAAATGGTGAAAAAACTGAAGTTGTCAGAGATTTCATTTTACTTGGACCCACTATCAACACCCATGGAAGCAGCAGTCAAGAAATCAGATGTCATATTGCACTGGGCAAATTTGCTGCAAAAGACCTCTTTGAAGTGTTAAGGAGCAAAAAATGTCACTTTGAAGACTAAGGTGTGCCTAACTCAAGTCACAGCATTTTCAAAAGCCTTATATGCATGTGGAACCTGGACAATAAGGAACACTAAAGAAGAGCTGATGCCTTTGAACTGTGGTGTTGGCAAAGAATACTGAAAATACCATGGACTGCCAGAAGAATGAATAAATCTGTCCTAGAAGAAGTGCATCTGAAATGTTCTTTAGAAGAAAGAATGGCCAGATGTCATCTCACCTACTTTGGTCATGTTGTCCGTAGGGATTATAGCCTGGAGAAGGATATCATGCTTGGTAAAGTAGGTCAGCAAAGACAAGGAAAAGACCCTCAACAAGATGGACTGACACAGTGGCTTCAAGATGGGCTGAAGCATAGCAAGGATTTGAGGACATTACAGGGCCAGGCAGTGTTTTGTTCTGTTCTACATAGGTTTGCTATGAGTTGGAGCTGACTTGATGGCACCTAACAAGAAGAACCCTGCCTTCTGTTTCACATTATTTAAATTATCTGAAATATTATCCAATTCTTATTTCTGTTTACTGCATAGACACAGCCAAAGTATTAAATGTTTCTTCTGTTGTGTCTTCAAAGTATGATTGTGCAGATAACAAGATTATAATTGTGATTTTATCTATTTTTGTTAGATATTTAGTTCAATATGATTTGGTTTGATCAACATAACCAACTTTGGCAATGAAAGTTAGCACTTTACATCTAATACTAGTATTAAGGCCATTTGCTGTACCTATTGTACCTGGAACATATTTTAACACTATAAACATAGATGACCCATACTGCTGTTTTTTGTTTTACCATATTATTATCTTAAAAAAAAAACCAGAAAACCTAGAATTGACATTTTTAGCTATTATGACTGATTTTTGGCAATGAGAAAGCTTTATTCTATTGGCACATAATATATGTGCTATAAATGTTGAATGTATGCATGGATAAATATGAAAAAACACCAAAAATATTTTAAACAAGTATTTAATTATGCTTTCTTTTAAAAAATTAGGTCTTTCTAGGAATGACTAAGGATCTCTGCTGGTGTAGTGATTAAGGCATTTGGCTGCTGACCAAAAGGTCAGTGCTTCAAATGCACCAGCCGCTCTGTGAAAGAAAGATTGGGTAGCCTACTTCCTTAAAGATTTACAGGCTTTGAAATTTACAGTGGGGGTGGCTATGTATTAGAATCAACTCAAAGACATTGAGTTTGGTTTCTGGTTTGAAGGATGATTAAGGATGTCACTGAAGAAATAGAAGAAAGAGAGGTGAAAATACAGGAAGAATGGAAAACACTTGGGCTTGGATAACTATAATCATAGACTTTATTTTAACTATAACATTTTCATCATTTGTTATTAATCAATTATATGAAACCTAATTTGTAGTAGAGATTGCTGAGCAGAAGATGTAATAGTCACAGACACTAGTAATCATTAGTGCTATTCACCAAATATTTTCAATTCTCTATCTTCTGGGCAGGTGGTAGAATCACATTTGTCTGGTGCTCTTGTGGTTATATAGAGAGCTATGTGAATAGTTCTGGCCAATGAGTTAAAAGCATAAATGACAAAAATCACATCTAAGTCAGAGAATTTTCATAGATCATGTAAGACTTCCCAGAACTCCCTTTGCCTCTGGGATGAAGACTAACAGGGTTCTTAAAAGTAGCTTCTCCATTACCCTGGGTCCTGGAGTGAGGGTGGTATAGAGTCCCCAGCTGAGCACCAATGATAATGTATTGGCTGTGTTTTGTGAATTAGAATTCAATCTTTCCTGTCTTAATGCATAGAGGTTTCAGGTAGTTTGTTAGTACAGCATAACTGAGCTCATTCTGACTGATACATAGAATTTAAATAGCCTAGGAGCCCTGGTGCCATAATGCCCAAGGCATTTGACTGCTAACCAGAAGGCTGGTGGTTCAAACACACCAGCCACTCCTGGGAAGGAAGATTGGGCAATCTACTTCCATAGTGACACCACCTCAGAAACCCAAGGAGGGGGTCACGATGAGTTGGATGCAACTCGACGGCAGTGAGTTTTGTTTTTTGGTTTTAGTCCAAAAGGACACTTTACTTATTCTCTTGCTGTGAATTCCATGTCTAGTCCCAGAATCCCAATCCCCTGCCCTTTTCCTATCAAGGCTCTCCACCAAGTTGTGGATTATACTTCAGCATTTCTTCTTGAATCTTACTGCCTTCCCTTTCTAAAGGGTACAAATAAAACACATACATATTTTTAACTTCCAAATTTATCTGTTGTTGTTGTTGTTATGTGCCATCGACTCAGACCTGACTCATAGTGACCCCTCCTTGGGTTTCCGAGGCAGTATCACTACAGAAGTAGACTTCCCAACCTTCCTTCTGAGGAGTGGCTGGTGGGTTTGAACAGCTCCCCTTCTGGTTAGAAGTCAAATGCCTTAGGCACTATGCTACCAGAACTCCTCCAAATTTATCTGGAGAAATATAAATCAGTGAAGGTTTTGTGGGAAAACACCAAAGAAAATGGAAAAGAAGAAAAATATTATGTAGCATTTGAATCATTTACTTTCTCTTCATCTCCCATTCCTATCATTTCTTCTTTAATGAAACAAAATCCATCAATCCTTTATTATAAGCCAGTTTTAGCCACCAAGATGAAATAGTGAATGGAAGGTCATGGAAATTACATTCTGGATGGAAAGTATGAAAAAAAAAAAAAATCAAAAATTAAATGTAAAATTACAATGGTGATATGCTATGAAGAAGACACAAACATTATCTATCAATCTATAGAAAATTATAAGGCAAATGTGATAAAATGTAAAACATTTGAGAATGTTGATATACAAGAATGATGTTGTTGTTGTAGTTGTTGTTAGGTGCCATTGAGTCAGCTCCAGCTCATTGCAACCATATATGCAAGAGAATGAAACACTGCCCAGTTCTGTGTCAGCCTCACAATCCTTGCTATACCTGAGCCCATCGCTGCAGCCACTATATCAATCCAGCTCCTTGAGGGACTTCCCCTTTTTTGTTGACTCTTCATGTGGTAGTTGAGTTTATGTGTCAACTTGGCTGGGCCTGGTTGAGTAGCTGGGCAGCTGGATGTAGTATTCCCCATGATGAGACTGCTAATCAGCTCCATGACGGAATCTACCACAAGCAGCTGAGTAGTGGCCTTTGGGATGTGGTCTGCTTCCTGTATGTAAAGAGAAGCCTTGGGGAGAGTCTCTAGCTTATGGCACACTTGGACCCTGCATGTAGCTGTGTCATTGTTCAGCAGCCTGCCATGCTCTGCCAACCTTGGGACTTACAATGGACTT
>NW_006922064.1:1648188-1650921 GCF_000298275.1 Orycteropus afer afer
GATGGCCTTAACAAACAGGAGTTTATTCTTACAATTTGGAGGCTTTAAGTCCAAGTTCAAAGTGCCAGGCTCTAGGGGCTGGGTGAAAGACTCTCAACCTTGGGCTTCACTTCTGCCTCAGCAGCCAGCAGCTGAGTGAAGAAAAACCTCCAGTGTCAGTGGACCAGGTAACCACAACACTCCACTTTACTGAGCATGATATCCTTCTCCACAGAATGGTCCCTTCTCACAACAGGACCAAAGTAGATCAGACAAAGTCTGGCCATTCTCACTTCCAAGGAGCATTTGGGCTGCACTTCTTCCAGGATAGATTTGTTAGTTCTTCTGGCAGTCCATGGTACTTCCAGTATTCTCTGCCAACACCACAGCTCAAATGCATCAATTTGTCTTATGTCTTCTTTATTCATTGTCTAGCTCTCACATGCTTATGAGGCGACTGAAAAGTACTGAAAAATGGTTTGGGTTAGGTAATACCTTAGAGATATCTTTGCTCTTCAGCACTTTAAAGAGGTCTTTTGCAGCAGATTTGCCCAGTGCAATATGACATGTGATGTCTTGACTGCTCCTTCCATGGTATTGATAGTGGAACCAAATAATATGAAATCCTTGAAAACTTCAATTTTTCTCCATTTATCATGATGCTGCTTATTTGTCCAGTTGTGAGGATTTTTGTTTTCCTTTTATTGAGTTGTAATCGATTCTGCAGACTGTAGTCTCTAATCTTCGTTCAGCAAGCAAAGTTGTGTAGTCTGAGTATCACAAGTTGTTAATGAGTCTTCTTCTAACCCTGATGCCACACTCTTCTTGATATAGTCTAGCTTCTTGGATTATTTGCTCAGCATATAGATTGAATAAGTATGATGAAAGGATACAACCCTGACACACTCCCTTCCTAATTTTAAACCATGCAGCATCCCCTTGTTCTTTTGAAATGATGGCCTACTGGTCTATGTAAAGGTTCCTCATGAGCACAATCAAGTGTTCTGGAATTCCCATTCTTCTCAATGTTTTCCATAATTGTTATGATCCACACAATCAAATGTTTTTGCATAGTCAATAAAACACAAGTAAACATCTTTCTGGTATTCTTTGCTTTGAGCCAAGATCCATCTGACATCAGCCATGATATCCCTTGTTCCATGTGCCCTTCTGAATCCAGCTTACATTTCTGGAAGTTCTTTGTTAATGCAATGCTGTAACCATTTTTTTAATTATCTTCAGCAAGATTTTGCTTACATGTGATATCAGTGATATTGTTTGATAATTTCCATATTCTGTTGGATCACTTTTCTTTGGCATGCATATAAATATGGATTTTTTTTTTCAGTCAGTTGGCCAGTTAGCTATCTTCCAAATTTCTTGGCATAGACGAGTGAGGGCCTCCAGTGCAGCACCCATTTGTTGAAACCTCTCAGTGGGTTTCTCATCAATTCCTGTAGCTTTGTTCTCCACCAATTCCTGCAGTGACACTTCAACTTCTTCCTTCAGTACCATTGGTTCTTGATCATATGCCACCTCCTGAAATGGATGAACATCAACCAATTCTTTTTGGTACAGTGATTCTGTGTATTCCTTCCATCTTCTTTTGATGTTTCCTGCATCATTCAATATTTTGCCCATAGAATCTTTCAGTATTGTAATTTAAGGCTTGAATTTTTTCTTCAGTTCTTTCAGCTTGAGAAATGAGGAGCATGTTCTTCCCTTTTGGTTTTCCAACTCAAAATCTTTGCACATTTCATTATAATAATTGGCTTTGTCTGCTTGAGCTGGTCTTTAAAATCTTCTGTTCAGCTCCTTTATCTTGTCATTTCTTCCATTTGCTTTATCTAGTCTCCATTTAAGGGCAAGTTCCAGAGTCTCTTCTGTCATCCATTTTTGTCTTTTCTTCATTTCCTGTCTTTTTAGTGACCTTTTGCTTTCTTCATGGATGATGTTCTTGATGTCATCACATAATTCCTCTGGCTTTCACTCACTGGTGTTCAATGGATCAAATCTATTCTTTAGATTGTCTCTAAATTCTGGAGGGATATAATAAAGGTCATATTTTGGCTCTCGTGGACTTGTTTTAATTGTCGTCATCTTCAACTTGAACTTGCATATGAGCAGTTGATGGTCTATTCTGCAGTCATTTCTTGGCCTTGTTTTGACTGAAACTAATCCATTTGATTGAGCTTATCCATTGCCTCTTGCCACAGATATAGTCAATCTGATTCCTGTGTACTACATCTGGTGAAATCCACATATATAGCCACTGTTATGTTGAAAAAAAGGTATTTGCAATGAGCAAGTTGTTGGTGTTACAAAATTCTATCATGCAATTTCCAGCATCATTTCTATCACCAAGGCCATATTTTCCAACTACCAGTGATTCTTCTTTGTTTCCAACTTTTGCATTCCAATCATCAGTGATAATCAACATATCTTGAATGCATGTTCCATCTACTTCAGACTGCGGAAGTTGGTAAAAATCTTCATTTTCCTTGTCTTTGGCTTTGGTGGTTGATACATAAATTTGAATAATAGTAATATTAACTGATCTTCCTTGTAGGCATATGGATTTTATACTATCACTAACAACAATTGTACTTCAGGATAGATCTCAAGACATTCTTTGTGACAATGAAAGCCATGTCATTCCTCTTCAAATTGTCATTCCCACCATGTTGTTGTTGTTGTTAAGTGCCGTCGAGTCGTTTCCGACTCATAGCGACCCCATGCACAGCAGAACGAAAC
>NW_006922064.1:1654021-1696361 GCF_000298275.1 Orycteropus afer afer
ATGCACCAGGTGCATCTCGCTGGGTTTTAAACACCAGAGGCTCAGCCTCAAAACTCACGTCTACATGTCACCACAGTAGGACAAACCGACAGACAAGTTCTAATTTTCTTTGACAACTTCTAATTTTCCTAGATTTCCTTCGTACATTCCATGTTCTGATTATTAATGGATGTTTACAACTGTTTCTTCTCATTTTGAGTACGCCACATCAGCAAATGGAGGTCCAGAAAGCTTTACTCCATACATATCAAGGTCGGCTCTACTCTGAGAAGGCAGCTCTTCCCCAGTGGTATTTTGAGTGCATTCTGGCCTGAGGGGCTCATCTTCCACTACTATATTGGACAATGTTTCAGCACTATTCATCAAATTGCCCAGTAATATATCGACAGTGTTTCACTGGTATTCAAAAGGGTTTCACTGCCCAATTTTTTGAGAAGTGGATGGCCCCTTCCTTTTTCCTAGTCTTAGTCTGAATGCTCCACTGAAACCTGTCTACCTGTCCACCTGCTAGTATTTGAAATAGCAGTGGTATAGCCTCCAGCCTCACAGCAACATGCAAGCCACCATGGTATGACAAACTGACAGACAAGTGGTGGACAGGATAGATAGTATACAGAAATTCTCTGTATTTTTCTTACTACATTTTTGTAAGTATAAAATTATGGCAAAATTAAAAAGGCTTTTCCACATAGAGATCTCTCTACCAAAACCTAAAACCAAAGTCGCTGCCATGAAGTCGGATCTAACTCATAGCGACCCCTCCTTGGGTTTCCAAAGTGATATCACTATGGAAGTAGATTGCCCAGTCTTCCTTCTGAGGAGTGGCTGGTGGGTTTGAGTCAGAGATCTCTAAGGAACCAGGAAATAAGGACCACACAACTGACAGAGAAAGACTTCCTCTAGAGTCAGTATCCTAAATTTAAACTTTTAGCCTCTTAAGCTGTGAGAAAATAAATTTGTCTGATGAAGCTAAAAAAACATTTATAAAGGATTTTATTATTAAAATAATAACACTACTGGTGTGGTGGCATAAATCATCTCAGTTGTTAATCTCTGTTTAGTACTTGATTCAAACTCTTGGCCAAATTATATTTGTCATTACAGTCACTCTTTTTACATTTGTGCTAATCACTGTCCCTGCAAAAACCATGCACCCAAAACAGGTTATAAAACTGAAATGAAAAAAAAAAAAAAAAACATTTTAAATTGCATTTCATATGAAAACAATAACAAAAAACCTCAACTCATAACAACTGGGTTCTTAAAGTCTTGTAAGTGGCCATCTAAGCTGCAACTATAGATATTTTCTCATCTGGAGCAAAAAAGAGTGAAGAAAATCAAAGACACCAAGAAATTAATATTCTAAGGGATTAGTGAACCTCATGAACCTCAGCCTCCTCTAGCTTGGGACCAAAAGAATTAGGTGGTGCCTGGCTACCACTGCTGACCACTCTGAAAGGGTCCCAATATGAAGTCCTTAACAAAGTGGGAGAGAAATGTGGAACAAAACTCAAAATCATTTAAAAGACCAGGCTTTCTGGTGTGATAGAGAATAGTAGAACCCCTGAGACTATGGCTTTTACTAACCTTTGAACCTAGAACTGAACTCATCTCTGTGGATCAACTTTCAGCTAAACAATAGAGAGGCCTATGAGGTCATTAACAACCTGTGTTATGCAGATGACACAACTTTGCTTGCTTAAAGAAGACTTGAAGCACTAACTGATGAAGATAAAAGGCTACAGTCTTCAGTATGGATTACTTCTCAACACAAAGAAAACAAAAATCCTCACAACTGGACCAATAAGCAATATCATGATAAATGGAGAAAAGATTGAAGTTTTCATGGATTTCATTTTACTTGGATCCACAACCAATGCCCATAGAGGCAGCAGTCAAGAAATGAAATGATGGATTTCATTAGGCAAAAGACCTCTTTAAAGTGTGAAAGAGGAAAGACACCATTTTGAAGACTAAGGTGTCCCTGCCCCAAGCCATGGTATTTTCAATATCCTCATATGCATGTGAAAACTGAACAAGGAATAAAGAAGACTGCTGAAGAATTAATACATTAGACTTGTGGTATTAGCAAAGAATATTGAACGTACCATGGACTGTTAGAAGAACCAACAAATCTATCTCAGAGGAAGTACTGCCAGAATGCTCTTCAGAAGCAAGAATGGTCAGACTTCGTCTCTCATACTTTGGTCATGTTGTCCAAAGGGACCAGTTCCTGCAGAAGGAGATCATACTGAATAAGGTAGAGGGTTAATGAAAAAAGGGAAGACCCTTAATAAGATGGATTGACATAGTGGCTGCAACGATGGGTTCAAGTATAGCAGCAATTGTACGGATGGAGCAGGACCAGGCAGCATTTTGTTCTGTTGTACATAGGGTCACTATGACTTGTTGGCACCTAACAACAATAATAGGATGAACAATAACGTTAGGGAGGTATCCACTCCTTAGAACAACCAACCATATAAGATCAATTGAGCAGCATTTGCCCAGGGAGAAAATTCAGAACGAGGGATGAATAAGAAAGAAGGTGGAATGGATAAGAAAGAAGGCCGAATGGAAATGGTAAATACAGGAGGAAATGGGTAGAGTGGTACATTATGAGAACTGCATACAATGCTATGAAACAAAACGCATATGAACAGTTGAATGGAAAACCAATTTACTCTGTACACTTTCAAATTACAATGAAAGCTTTTTTAAAAAGACCAGGTTTGCTGGTTTGATAGAGTCTGGTGAGACCCCTGACACCACGGCCCCTAGCTACCCTTCAGGTCTGGAACTGAACTCACTCCTGTGGCTTCCAGACAAACAATAGACAGGCATATGGGGTGAACATTTACATCATGTAGATACACTCCTGGAGCAATCAATTGTGGGAGAACAGAAGGGCAGTGTTTGCATAGGGAGATAGCTGGGGGTGAGTTAGGGGGTGCAAAATGAATTTGCTCTGTAAACTTTCACTCAAATCATAAAAAAATGTTTTTTGAAAAAATGCACCTCATCTTTCTTTTCTGTTTTTTAAAAGATTCACATATAGTTAATATGAGAAATCAGTAAAGGATACAGGCAATATAATAGAATAAATGAAAACTGGCAGTAAATTCATCAGTTGGTGATATTCACTGTTAATATTTTGGCAAATTTCCTAATTACTATGCAGCTTTGCTTTTCATTTAATATTATTAGTTATCTATTGTTGTGTTACCAATTACCCCCAAACTTAGCTGCTTAAAATAGCAAATACTTAATTATCTCACAGTTTCTGAGGATCAAGAATCTGGGAATGGCTTAGCTGAATGGTTCTAGCTCAGAATTTCTTATGAGGTTGCAGATAAATTGTTGGCTGGAGTTGCAGTCATCTAAATGGGCTGGAGAATTGCCACTCAACCTCATTCAAGTGGCTATTGGCAGGAGGCTTCACTTAATCACCACATGACCCCTATGAAAATCCTATGGGTCACAACAAAATATTGTCTGGTTACAGTGTTAGAAGATGAGCTCCTTAGGTTGGAAGACATTAAAAATACACAGTGGCCTCAAACATACCAACAATCATGGAGGAGGTAGAACACCAGGCCATTTCTGTTGTATATGGGGTTGCCATGAGCAATCAGAGAACAAGGAGGACTTTAAGAATTTTTTGAAAAATAAAAGCATGACTGAAAGCTGAAGAGAAATAGATTAAAAAAAACAGCCTAAGAATTTTTCCCAGATATAAAGGATATAGAAGTTATAAGAAAAGGGAAAACAGAGTAATAGTCCTGATGCAGGAAATCCATTGCCTATATTAAGTAGAGAATATATGAAAAGAGGAGAAGCAACAATTAAGGAAAAAATGAAAGTTATACAGAGGGAAAAATGACCCTGAATGACAGATCTACATACACACAAGAAGAAACTTTAAGCCTAGGGCAATTCTAATGGAAGAAAGCACACACCTAGTCCTAACCTGATGAAAATGTTGATTCAAAGGATAAAAAGAAACTCTTACAAGATTCTGTAAACATTAACAGTTTATCTCATAGGAAAGATGCTGAGGTTGACACTGAAGTTCCCATCTGCTATATAAATGATGAAAGACAGTGGGACAGCCTTTACAACATTCTGAGGTAACAGAATCACTCCTGTGTAAAGACAAAAGAAAGTTAGTTTGGGTACTGCAGGACCTGGACAGCCTCTTTCCAACACACCCGTTATTAACAAAATTACTTAAAGAAGTATATAGACTAGTGAAATAACAAATCAAATGAAATAAAGACCTCAAGAAACAGAAAGACATGGTATACAAGAGAATGTAGAGAGCTGTGGAACTGGTAGAACTTACTATTAAGTATCAGTGACAATGTAATGTATCATTTAATACAGCTGCACTGATTGTTCAGTGGTAGAATTATCTTCTTCCTTTTGGGAGACCTGAGTTCAATTCCTGACCAATGAACTTCATGTGAAGTCACCATCTGTCCGTGGACGTTTTGTGTGCCTGTGATGCTGAATGAAGAAGCCCTGGTGGTAGAGGGGTTAAGCATTTGGTTGCTAACCAAAATGTTGGAGTTTTGAACCTACTAGCTGTTCCTCAGGAAAAATATGTGGGCAATCTGCTTCCATAAAGATTAAAGGCCTGGAAATCATATGAGGCAGTCAGTTCTGTCCTACTGAATCACTACGAGTCAAAATCAGCTTGACAGCGACAGATTTGGTCTGGTTTTGGTATGATGCTGGACTGGTTTCACTGGAGCTTTCAGATGAGCACAGACTAGAAAGAAAGACCTGGTGATCTACTTCTGAATATCAGCCAATGAAACACTAAGGATCACAATGGTCCAATCTCACTGTACATGATACATTGTATAAGTAAATGTACATATACATTGTGTAAGTCATGGCAGCTAACAACAAACAAGAAGCTCCCCTTACAAATATAAGTGCTGTGGCAATTATCATAAAGCAATTGTTTAAGAGGTTTCTTAACTTAGAAGAGACATGCTTAAACATTTTAATTTCAAACCAGAAATGAAATCCCAGATTATGTCACTTGGGCAATGAGTAGACAGAAAGAAGCAATAAGTAAGGAATGACAAGCTTTTCATCTTTACAATGACGAAAGAGGTTTCAGATATTGTTTAAATGTTTATTTTGCTAAAGAAATATTGTTCTCAATTATGAAAAAGTAAGCATATTCACTAGTAGAATGGAATCAGAACATGATTTCCATCTAGAGAAATAAAAGAAGAATAAAAAAGTATAATCAATCCAGGAAGAGTCAAAAAGTCAAGAAAGACTTATAAATACAACCAAAAACCATGAAATAAGAAGGCAGAAATAAAACATATCATATCAGCAGCCAAAATAAATATGGATCAGTTAAAGGCTTGTACACACACCAAGGAACAAAATCCAGGTGTATGTTCACAAGATATATCTAAATCAAATGAAATATATGATTATAAATTAAGCTACAAGAGAATAACAGTAACTAATTGGAGAAAATAAAGACCATATAATAGGGCCATGTCCTGGTTACCTAGTGCCACTCTGACAAGAATATACCACAAATAGGATGGCTTTAACAAAAAAGAGTTTGTTCTCTTACAGTTTGGAGGCTTTAAGTCAAAGTTCAAAGTGCCAGACTCTTAGTGGTGGGTGAAAGCCCCCAACCTGGACTTCAGCTCTGCCTCCTGCTCCTTGTCCACGGAAGCTAGAGGTTTTTCTTCTCTCAGACAGGTGACAAGCCCAAGGTTGACAAGTAAAAAGGCACAGTCCTGATATTACCAAACCATACACACACACACACACACACACACAAAACTCATTGCCATCAAGTCAGATCCAACTCATAGTTGCCCCACGTTGGGTTTCTGAGGCGATATGACTACAAAAGTAGATTGCCCAAACTACCTTCCAAGGAGTGGCTGGTGAGTTTGAACTTCCAGCCATCTGGTTAGCAGTCAAATGCCTTACTCACTATGCTACCAGAGCTCCCACCTGGCAGGCCATTAATTCAAGGTTGTTGAAAGTCCCAAAGTCGGCAGGGCATGGCAGGCTGCTGAACAATGACATGGCTACACGCAGGGTTCAAGTGTGCCATAAACTCGAAACCATTCCCCAAAGCTGCTTCTTATATACAGGGAGCAGACCACATCCCTAAGCCAGCTACTCAGCTACTCGTAGAAGATTCCACAATGGAGTTGATTACCAGCCTCATCATGGGAAATACTACATCCAGCTGCCCAGCCACTCAACCAGGCACAGGTAAGTTGACACACTACCTTTAACTACCACAGGCCATAATGAAATAAAGTGGAAATAAACACAAAAATAGATTCAGAAACACAAAAGACTGGAAAATATAGGTATTAGAATGTATTATAAATCTCGAGAAATTAAGTGTTTAGTGTCTTAGGCTGGGTTCTCTAGAGAAGCAGAACCAATGAAGCTTAGAGAGAGAGAGAGAAATTTAGTTCAAGGAAATGGCTCACACAGTTGTATAGGCCGGCAAGTCCTAAGTCCATAGCTCAAACATCAGCTGGAGGTTTTTCCTGACTCATGTAGCTGCAGGGACTGATAAACCCAAGATTGGCCAGCAATATGTTGCCTCACAGGCTGCTAAAACAACAGTCTCAAGATTGGCAGGCAATACAGCAGGCCACTCATTCAAATCCAGGAACCAGAGATGATGATGGTCCAGATACAGGATCAAAATCCAGCAGAAAGCCAGAGAATGTTCCCAGATGTCCATATATATATATACACATACTGAAAGCAGGCCACAACCCTGAGGAAACTCCCTTTCAACTGATTGGCTGCTCACAGCACATCTCATCATGAAGGTAAATACATTATATCAGATGTCATTATGGGGAATGACAACATCATAACTGCTAAATGATTTAGAATCATGGCCCAGCTAAGTTCACACACAACCTTAACTATCACCTTTAGTATTGCCAATGACAGAATAGATCAATAGCAAAATAAAAATGAGAATTAAAGGTAGCATTTGAGTAGCAAATGAGTTGAGATAAAAAGGTTATTCATTAAATTATGTACTATAATTTATTATAGTGATCTCAGGATAAAAAGCTAGATTTTTTCCTCACCAATTACTTCAAAGTAAATTCCAAAACAGATCATCAATTTAAGCATTTTAAAAAATGAAGTGATTTAAAAAAAAATGAAGTGATAAAATTACTAGGAAAAATGTGGGAGTTGAACAAAGAAGGCCTTTCTAAATAAGACATGATAAGAAGGGACAATGACAAAGATTCATAAATCTTATGATAAAATATTTTAAATTTCTATAGAAAAAAATTCAATAAACAAAGGAAAATACTAAAAAAAATGGAAAATTTTTACAATACTTATAGAGAAGGAATTTGTTTTCTTAATAGATAGAGAGCTTTTAAGAATCTATAAGAATAAGACCAAGAAACCAACCAAGAAATTATATTAAGGACACACTCAATCAGCTCAAAGCAAAAGAAATAGTATTGATAAAATGCTCAAAATTATTTGCAATAGGAAACCAAAAAAGAGCAGAATCTAATATTTTAAAAGACAGCATTCTCAGTAGACAAACCTCCATAATTCTGACCACCTAAGACACAACTATATATCATAACCTGTGTATATAATTTTACACCAATAAATTTGAAACTCTAGAAAAACTAAATGGTTCAAGTCATTAGACCAATACCAGAAGCAATTGGAAAGGTTGTCAAAGTTCTAACCCTCAAACAATATCAAGAACACATGGTTTTACAAACAAATTTTATAAATTCTTCAAGGGGTAAATAATTCTTACATTAATATTAATAGTTTAAGAGCAGATGGAGGATCCAAGATGGCAGACTAGGCAGATTCTCTACCCAGACCCTCTACAGCAAAGACTCAAGAAACCAGATGAAATAGATATGGATGACAATCCTAGAATCCACAGTTTCAGAGGAAAGGATAAAGAAGTAGATGAAATACTAATGAAAGGAAGAGATTGAATGAAAACAATGAATAAGGAGCAATGAACTGCCAACCAGCCCAACACAGCCATTTTGAATTACTGCAAATAGCATTTTGATAGGAGCAGTAACCAGCTAACCAGTTCCACTTGCTCAGGACAGCACCAGCACCCACACTGCTGAGTGGGTGGCCAGAAAAGTGAAATCTCCCCTCAGAATTTGGACAACTTCCTGGTGACCAGAGGCATGGCCTTCCCACCCACCAGATGGCTAGTCAAATGCCTTTTTTTTTTCTTTCTTTATCTTTCTTCCTCATTCTTCCCTCTCCCCTCACATTTTCTTTTCATTTCCTTTACTTTTTTTTTCTTCTTGTTCTTCCCTTGCCCTTTTTCTTTTATTTTCTGGGGATCCCACAGGACAGCAGTCCCTACCCCTGCTGCCTATGTGGTTAGCAGTGCCTGCCCCAACCCCTCCCCAGTCGGAGATGCGAGATGCACTCCTGTGGAAGAAGTATCACATTCCCTCACAGTCATGTTTGGCTGCTAGCACCTCCACCAGTGTTGCTGTGTTTTCATTTAAAAAAAAAAAAAAAATTCTTATTTCCTTCTTCTTAGTTCTTTGTTCTTGCACCCTCGGTTTGCTCTTATTTCTATTCTTTTTTCTTTCTCTTCCCCCCTTTTCTTTGGATTGCACAGAGCAGGTGCCTGCTCCTTACCCCACGGTCAGCAGTGCCCATTCCTGCCCCACTGTGGACAACTGTGCACACTCCCCTGGAGTGAGCTGTGCATGCCAGCTGCAGCTGTGTTTGATAGCTAACAATTACACCAGTTTATTTTGGTTATTTTTTCCCTTTTTCTTTTCCTTTCTATGCATTCCTTCCCTCTTATCCCCCTTTGTGAGTTTTTATTTTTTGTTGCTGTTGTTTTGGTTTGGTTTTTGGTTATTTTTGTTTTGTTTTTTGTAGACCATTCTTTCTTTTCTTCCTCTTCCATCTAATCCTTTTTTCGCTTTTACTTCTTTTTGATCCAGCTAAGCAGATGCTCCTTGTCTTCACAACTGTGTTCAGTAGTACCTTACCTTAATCCTCCATATTCAGTAGTATGTGTCCTACAGAACAAGTGACATATTTCTGCTGCAGCCATGGTTGGTGGCCAGTGCTTGCACCAGAACTTTGCAGAATTAGTTTATTTGGGTTTTTTTCCTTCATTTTCTCTTTCTCTTTCTTCTTAGATCTTCCCTCTTCCTCCACACTGCTTTCTTTTTTCCATCCACTTTTCCTCCCCCATTTATTTCTTTTTCTTTCTACCCTTCCTGAACAGTTAGAAGACAGTGACCCTATCCAGCCATACCCACCCCACCAGCCACCCCACCCACTAAGTGAGTGTGACTACGTGCTCCCACACCACTAGAACAATGACAGAACACCAACACCTGCCCAGCCTGCCCTCAACTGTTCTGTATAATCAGCAATCAGAGATTCATGCCCACATTCCCACCTGCTAACAAAGCTACCCAGAGTGGGATTCATACCAAGTATGCAAGCATGGTTCAATATTAGAAAAACAGTCAACATAGTCCACCACATAAATAAAACAAAGATTCTACATAGAGTAGGGGGAAATGTTGAGCAAAATTCAAAATCATAAAAAAGACCAAGCTTACTGGTCTCATGGAGAAGTCCAAAAGACTATAACCTGAGACACTTTTTGATCTAGGAACTGAGCTTAACCTCTATGACTCAACAGTCAGCCAAATGATAGATAGGGCTACAAGGTGAGCAGTAATATCAGGAGGATATGCACTCATTAACACAATTAAGCATATGAGATCAAGGGGACATCATTTTCCCAGGGATAGAGCTAGGAAAGTGGGAGGGGATGGGAAGGAAACAAAAAAGGAAAGGGAGAGCACAGGGAGGAAGTGAGAAGAATGTTGTTACAGTGTGGGGATTGCAGAAAATATCACTAAGAGAATGTGTATGGATTGTTTAATGGAAAATGAATTTGTTCTGTAAAGTTTCACCCAAATCACAATTGGGGTGGGGAAAAAAAAAAAAAAAAACACAGTCTGGTATTGATAAAATGACAGATACACAGACCAATGGAACAGAACTGAGAACCCAGAAGTAAATCCATCCACCTATGGATAGCTGATCTTTGACAAAGAGCCAAAACCCATTAAATGGAGAAGAGAGAGTCTCTTTACCAAATGGTGCTGGCAAAACTGGAAGTCTATTTGCAGAAAAATGAAGCAGGATCCATGTCTCATGTCATATACAAAAACTAATTCAAGGTGGATCAAAGACCTAACTGTAAATCCTAAAAAGTATAAAGATCATCAAAGAAAAAATAGAGGCAAACTTAGGGGCCCTGACACATGGTATAAATATACTATGAAACATTCCTAAAAACACACAAACAGCAGAAGCTAAACTGGACAATTGGCACTCCCTAAAAATTAAACATGTATGTGCATCCAAAGACTTCACCAAATGAGTAAAAAGAGAACCTATAGACTGGGAAAAAATCTTGGTAATGACACATCAGACAAAGATCTCTAAAATTTTTAGTAAATTTCAATACCCTGACAACAAAAAGACAAAAAATTCAATTGAAAATGGGCACAGGACTTGAACAGACATTCTGATGGTTAACAAACATAAAGAAATGCATGCGATCGATAGCCATTTGAGAGATGCAAATAAAAACAATGAGATATCATCTTACTTCAGCATTCATAGCAAAGTAAAAAAAAAAAAAAACAGAAAGCAAGAAATGCAGGTGAGGGTGTGGAGAGATTGGAACCCTCATGCACTGCTAGTAAGACTGTAAAATGTTACAACCACTATGTAAAGCAGTATGGAGCTTCCTTAAAAAAGTCAGATATAGAAATAACATATGATCCAGCAATCCCACTACTAGATGCATATCCCAGAGAAATAAGAGCCATGACACAAATAGAAAAATGCACACCTATTTCATCACAGCATTATTCGCAACAGCAAAAATGTGGAAACAACCTAACTGTTCATCAGTGGATAAATGGATAAACAAACAATGGTAAATACACACAAGGGAACACTGCAACATTAAAAAATAACGAATCTGTAAAACACCTCATAACATGGATGAATCTCCAGAACATTACGCTGAGTAAAATTAGTCAATCACAAAAGGGGAGATATTCTATGAGACCACTACTGTAAAAAGTTAAGAAAAGATTTACATACAGACAGAATCATTCCTTGATGGTTACCAGGGTAGGAGAGGGAAGGAGGGTAATCACTGACTAGAAGGTATACAAATATTAACTTGGGTGAAGGAAAAGCCAATATATAATAAATATACAACAAAATGAAGGAATACACTGGGAAAAGCACAAAATTTAAAGGCAACAACAAAGGTACATACTATTACATAAACAATCCTACAATAACAGTAATAATAATAATCTATGAGTGGATACAAAGACACACAGTCAAGCTGAACAAGGTTGGGAAGTAAAATGAGACTCCACAAATATATACAAGTTTGACAGAGGCTATTTCTACATATGTATTTACATATGTTGCAAATACAGCAATGATATGTACAGCATACAGAAGCCAAAGTTATGAAAACTTTTAGTCATAAGCAAACACCTTGAGGGCATGAGTCATTGGACCTGGCAGTTCAGGATCCTTGTCTCAGGGATATCAAGGTCAACTGGTATAACATTGTCTACAAACACAGTGTTCTACATCCTAGTTTGATGAGCATTAACTGGAGTCTTAAAAGCTTATGAGTGACCATCTAAGGTGCAACTATTGGTCTCTTTCCATGTCTGGAGCAAAGAAGAATGAAGAAAATCAAAGACACCAAGAAGCAATCTAAAGTACTAATAGACAATGTGAATCCCAGCTTCCATGACCCTAAGACCAGAAGAACAAGATGATGCCCAGCTACCACTGCCTACTGCTCTGAAAGGGATCACAATAGTAGGACCTGGATAAAGTGGGAGAAAAACATGGGACAAAACTAAAAATCATTAAAAAAAAAAAAATAGCAGGCTTACTCGTCTGATAGAGACTGATGGAACCTCTGACACTATGGCCCTTAGACACCTTCAGGCCTGGAACTGAACTCACTCCCATGGTTCAACTTTCAGCCAAAGGACAAACAGGCCTATGAGGTGAAAAATAATGAAAGGGAGGTATGCAGTCCTTAGAACAATCAACCATATGAGATTAAAAGGGCAGCACTTGGCTGGGGATAAAACTCAGAAGGAAGGAATAGATAGGAAAGAAGGACAAAGGGAAATGGTAAACACAGGGAAGAAGTGGGAACAGTGCTGTTTCTTTGTAGGGACTGCAATCCATGTCACAAAACAAAGTATGTATGAATTGCTGAATGAAAACCCAATTTGCTCTCTAAACTTTCACAAAAATCACAATTTTAAAGGGTAATAATAATTTAAGAGCATAACAAATTTTTTGGAAAGTGTCTCAAATTTCTTTACCACCACAATTCCAAAATCTGATAAAAATGACTCAACAAAGCAAAACTTCACACCAACTTCACTTATAAATGTACATATAAAAACATTAATAGATTTAATCATATGTTTTAAAATACACTAAAAACAGTAGATTTATATCAGAGATATAGTAATGTTTAAATGCTAGAAAATCACATGATAAAAATCACAATCAAACCATATATGCTGAAAAGATATTTGATATAATTTAATCATTCTCATTACTGATTTTTTTTAATTTAATAAATTAGAGATAAAAAGGTACTGGGCATTGACTTGTAACTTGTTACTTCCCTAAAAAACCCCATAATTGTAAGTATTGTCTGTGAGTTCTGTGTGGCCATTGCAACGAATTATCAAACTCAACAGAGAAATAGTGAGTGCCATGGGAGGGACGGTTGGTGTCAAGAGTTGGTAAAAACGCTGAAGGGAAGTGGCATGTCTGGCCCTACAGAAATGAGCCTTGGGCTATTGATAAATGAGCCCAGACACTGATAAATGATGTCTATAAGCAATCAGAAGCAAATGCTATAATGCATGGTGCAGCATCAAAATCCATTATTGAGTAACAAACCACCCAAAAAATTCAATGGATTAAAATAAGAACCATTTATTTAGTTAATGAACTTATAGTTTGGCAATATGAGTTTGAGTAACCTGGATGGATCTTTGAGTCTGCACCAGGTTTCTCTGATTTTGGTTGAGTTTCTGCAGTTAGCTGGTAGATCAACTTGGCCTGATCAGTTTCTAATGGCCTCACTCAAATGTCTCCTGATTGACTGGATGCCAGTTAGGAGTAATAGAGGAGACTGGGCCACATGTCTCTTATCCAACAAGGTAACCTGAGCTTATTCATGTAGCAGCAGAATTCCTTGAGCAGCTAAAGCATAAGCTCCAAGGTGCAAGAATTTTTCAATTCCTTGGCATCATGTTGACTACTGTCGCATTGGTCAAAGCAAGTCACATGTTCAAGCCCAGAGTGAGTGTGGGAGGGTACTACCAAAAGACATGGGAACAGGAAGAAATGAGCTCATTTCAGCCATTACTGTAATCAATGTGCCACAATGAATTATTCAATAAATGGTGTTCAGGATATTCAACCATTTGGGAGGAAAGTAGATTTCTATGTTACCACACAATAAATTCCAGATTTAAGTTTTTTAGTGCAAAAATTGTCATTTGAAAAAGGGCATGGGGGTGGCTTCTTCTGACTTCCTTTCACGAAAGGGAGACAGAATCACCATCAATAGCCCAAGGCTCATTTCTGTAGGGCCAGACATGCCACTTCCCTTCAGCGTTTTTACCAACTCTTGACACCAACCGTCCCTCCCATGGCACTCACTATTTCTCTGTTGAGTTTGATAATTCGTTGCAATGGCCACACAGAACTCACAGACAATACTTACAATTATGGGGTTTTTTAGGGAAGTAACAAGTTACAAGTCAAATTCAGGAAAACTTTCAGGATATAATTCTTCAATCAGAACAGTCTCCCCTCTGCTATGCCCTCAGGCACACCTCTCTGGCTCTTGACACCTCATCCTCACCTCTGCCCTGATTGTGTGAGGGTTACAAAGCTCTTTAAGCTCTGCAAACTGATCACCTAGGTGCAGCCTACCCCACCAGCAAGGCCTCCTTGCCCAAAGGAACTCAGCTTTTTTGCTCCATGGGGCAGAAAGCCTGCCACTCTGTCTCATGCCTCTTATTTTCTCTGTTGGCTGTCTCTGCCCTTCATCTCTGCCAAGAAGGTCCAGCACAGGGCTCTTGGGTCCACGGATGTGATCCACTCCACATCCAGCTCTTCTCTATTGATGGCAATGAGACTCTCCCCTTCTGTCTCTAGGAGGGCTCATTTTAAGCCTAGCAGAATGACAAAACTGACCAGTCTCCACATTAGGGTCCCATACACCTTATTTGCGGGAGTTCTGGTAGTGTAATGCCTAAGGCACTTGACTGCTAACCAGAAGGCTGGGGTTCAAACCCACCAGCCACTCCTTGGAAGGAAGATGGGGCAATCTACTTCCATACTGATACTGCCTTGGAAGCCCAAGGAGGGGTCTCTATGAGTCGGGTCCGACTCAACGGCACATGACAAACAACAACACCACAACTCATTTGCATAGTTCTATCACTACAAGGGTGTTAGGTATTTTATTTGACATTACTCACATGCTATCCAATCTCTTTGTTAGGCTACAACCACCTTACATTTGCATAGTTCTACCCATTCATCACAAAGACCATGGCTAAAAGAGCCCTACCAAGTAATTCACTGCACCACAGTCATATTTTAATAACAAAGTATCATTGCACAGAAAATATTTGCAACTTATATGGCAATGATTAGTAGCCATAATATACAAAAAGATTCTAGAAATAAATAATAAAAAGACAACTCTGCTAAAGCAGTGTGGAAAATATATAAATAGACAATTCATAGAAGAAATACAAATGCATACTAAACAAAAATATGCTCAATAGTTTTAAAAATCACAAATTAGAATAAAACTGAAGTATCAATTTTTGCCAAGTAGTTTGCTTAAATGAGATGGTGTGTATCTATGTCAAGTGTTAATGATTGTGTGGGAAATAGATATTCTTACATAATGTCAGTCAGAATATAAATTGGCATAAAATATTTCCAGATTAAATTAGCACTATATATCAAAAACTCTAATGTGTATATCCTTTGATCTATCAATTCAATTTCTGGGAATTTATCCAAAGGATAAGTGTGAAAAGATCTGAAGAAAAGATATATACAAAATAATATTTATGACAGCCCTTTTCCATCAATAGGATTAAGTTATAGTGCTATAAACACAATGGAATACTATGTAGAATTCAAAAGCATAAAATAGATCTTTTTTAATTTCTACAAAAGATGTCCGTGACAGATTATTGAGGTATATATGTAAATAACAAACAAAAAAGACCCCATTCATGTGTAAATTTTTTCATTTGCATAAAACCATAGAGGAATATTTACCAACTATTAACAGAGGTTATCTTTGGCAGAAAAGATTGCAGGCTTCTTCCACTTGCTCTATTCCACTCAATTTTTTCTTTTTTTTTTTTTCAATAACTGTCAACAGAAAAATTATTTTGCAATGAAATTAATTATATTATTTTGCTTTAAAGAAACACCTCAAAGAACTCTTTGACAGCAAATATTTTTATGTCACAGAATTCTGATGATTTTAATAATGTATTTAAAAGATCTGTGAACTCTGCAAAAACTCTGAGAAAGTACAATCATGTTGTTGTTGTTGTTGTTGTTATGTGCCGTCGAGTCAGCCCTGACTCATAGCGACCCCTCCTTGCGTTTCCGAAGCAGTATCACTACAGAAGTAGGATTGCCCAACCTTACTTCTGAGGAGTGGCTGGTGGGTTTGAACTGCCAGCCTTCTGGTTAGCATGGACTAGTACAAATAGTTGCACATAGTAACAATGGAGAAGAGAAATTTTTCAAAGTCTTGAAGATGAGAGTTACTTCATTAAAAGAAAAGAAACTTAAAGCAGAGTAAAAGGTCAATGAGAGGTTTTGGCTCTTAAAGCAGGAGTCAACTTGCCCTTCAGTGGTCCTTAAATTCACCAAAAGAAGTCCCTGGGTGGCTCAAATTGTTAAGCACTCAGCTACTAACCAAATGCTTGGTGGTTGGAATCTGCCCAGAGAGCCCTTGGAAGAAAGGGCTGGTGATCTACTTTTGAAAGAGCACAGCCACTGAAAACCCTATGGAGCATAGTTCTACTCTGACACATATGGGGTCACCATGACTTGAAATTGACTCTCTGGCAACTGGTTAGGTTGAGTTTTTTAAAAATTAGTCAGAGATGGTTACAATTAGGAGAGTAAAAATGGGACATTATTTGGAATCCAATCTGTCTACAATCTATAAATCTCTGTGGCATCTTTGGGACTCATATTTCCATCCATCTCTAAAGAGTGTGGGAGCTCTGGTAGCATAGTGGCTAAAGACACTTGCCTGCTAACCAGACGGCTGGCGGTTCAAACCCACCAGCCACTCCTCGGAAGGAAGGTTGGGCAATCCTACTTCCGTAGTGATACTGCCTCGGAAACCCAAGGAGGGGTCGCTATGAGTCGGGGCCGACTCGACGGCACATAACAACAACAAACAACTAAAGAGTATGAGCCAGTTAAGAGTTACATATGTGAGCTAAACAAAAATTTATAGTCCTAAAGAATTACTTAACATCATTCTGTACTTCCATTAAAGCCAGAGATGATTTGAGCATTGATGGAATATGTCTTCTCTCTCTTTTCAGGAAGGAGAATTTGCCATTATAGGAAGGTGAGGGTTTTCAACACAGGCCAAGAACACATTTTTCTAATTGCTAAGGTCTATGGTCTATGTTAAGGTCTATGTTGACCAGATCGTTAATTTATAAATTTGGAAATGATTGCCATGAGGAAATAAAGACCTCATCAGTTAAGTTAACAATGGGGCCAAACCCAATGACATTCATTAAATATGAAAAAGATTTATAGGTGAGGAAGGCACACTGCTTGGCAACCAGGGCTTTCTCATTTGAATGGCCACTGTGAATTCCTTATGCTTCTAACTTACATTTATCAAGTGAGCACACTGCTCATTTTCAATCTACATGTAAGACTTGGGGATTTCTTTCTCATCTTAAGCCTTCCATTTCTAAGAGAAAATGTCATAAAGCAGGAAGAACACAAACTGTGGGATCTGAATCTGTGCCCAAATTTCCTCGTCTGAAAAACAGTATCAACTTCATAGGATACTATGAGATAGTATATATTTACTCCAGGTATGTATCTTACAATTCCTTTGGATTTTTTCAGCCATCAATTCATCTTGATAGCTTACATTGAACTTACGTTCATATAAAACTGTAAAAACTTTCCTTTTTCTAAGATTCACAAATCCTTATTTTATACTTGTACTGATATTTAAAACCAATCTGTAACATTTTTATTCCTGTTACATTGCGTCTTGCTGACTGGGCCCCTGGGGCTAGCCTGCAAAAGTCGGGCATCCTAAGTATTAGCTTACCTTTCCAGATGTGTGTCACTCGTGAAAGGCAGCATCTTTCCCAGAGAAACAGAAATAAAATTATAAACTAAGATTAATAAACACTCCATTTTCAATAGTCCTCTTGGAGATTCACAATACACAGTACATATTAAAGTCTCTGATAAAATCTACAGTAAAGACATCTGGTTAACTGTGTCTTAGTATTCCCTAACTTAATTGGACTAAAGGACATACTTTAGGAAATTCTGGTATCAGTAAGGAATGTAATACCATGTACTATTAAAAAGAATGAGGTAGACCTATGTAAAAAGAGCATGGGGAGGCATTGTCTGACTTTTTCTAACTTCACAAGGGGGAGAGACAATCACCATCAGCATCAACAGCCCAAGGCTGATTCCTATGAGGCAAAGGTCAGAGATGCCACCATCCTCCAACCTTTTTACCAATTCTGACACCAACAGTGCCTCCCATGGCTACTTCTCTGCTGGCTTCAATAATCCATTGCAGTGGCCACAGAGAACTCACAGACAATACTCACGATTATGAAATTTATTAGGAAAGTAAAAAGTTACAATTCAGGGTCAGAAATAACTCAGGACACAGTTCTTCAATCAGGACAGCTTCTTCTCAGCCATGCCCCAGACATACTTCTCTCTAGCCTTGGCCCTTCGGCCCTGTAGCCTCTTGGCCTCTGCCCTGCTCAAGCAAGTGTTACTAAGCTCTTTTAGCTCTGCTGATAGCTTCCTAGAGAAGCATCCCTATCTGCCAGCAAGCCTCCTGCCCAAAGGCACTCAGCTTTCTTGCTCCATGGGCCAGGAAGCCCACCTTTCTGTTTCCATGCCAGTCCCTTGCTTCTGCTATTACTACTTCTCTGCTGCCACTTCTCACCATCTCTTGCCATCTCATCAAAGTTTTACAGCACGCTCTCTCTCTGTGTCCTAAGTTCAGAAGTTTCAGCAGACGTATGTTGTTGTTGTTGTTTGCCGTCGAGTTGGCCCCGACTCATAGCGATCCCTCCTTGGGTTTCCGAGGCAGTGTCACTACGGAAGGATTGCCCAACCTTCCTTCTGAGGAGTGGCTGGTGGGTTTGAACCGCCAGCCTTCTGGTTAGCAGTCAAGTGCCTTAGGCACTATGCTACCAGAGCTCCCCCAGCAGACGTATATTGGGACCAAGGACCAAAGGATGTGCTCCACTCTGGGTTCCTCTTTCTTGATGATAGGGAGATCACCCTTTGGCCTCTGGACTGGCTCATTTTTGCCTAGTGGGAGGGCAAAACTGACCAATCGCTATGTTAGGGTTCCATACACATTATTTACAAGGTCCCATCCACATGTTGTTGTTGTTGTTGTTATGTGCCGTCGAGTCAAACCCGACTCATAGCGACCCCTCCTTGGGTTTCCGAGGCAGTATCACTACGGAAGTAGGATTGCCCAACCTTCCTTCCGAGCCCATCCACATAAGGGTACCTAATTTACATTGTTGTTGTTGTTGTTATGTGCTGTCGAGTCGGACCCAACTCTTAGCAATCCCTCCTTGGGCTTCCGAGGCAGTATCAGTATGGAAGTAGATTACCCCATCTTCCTTCCGAGGAGTGGCTGGTGGGTTTGAACTGCCAGCCTTCTGGCTAGCAATCAAGTGCCTTAGGCACTATGCTACCAGAGCTCCCTTATTTATTGACAAGCTATTCAATCCTATTGGTAGGCCATAGCCACCTCACATTTGCATGTCACCCAGTCATTTGTGGGAGTCACAAAGACCATGGCTAGAAGGGCCATATTAAGTAATTCATTGCACCACAACCTATTTGAACTGACATGTAAACATCTTCAAGACATACTAGTAAGTGAAAAAGGCCAAGACCAAAATAATAAACATACTCTACTTTTTAAAATAAGTAAATAATGTGTATATGTGTGCATATATATCCATAAACACTAAGCAAGTATTCAGAAAGGGCTGGAGTGATAAATATCTGTTTCCAGTAGTTACTTCTGGAGATAGGTATAAGATCTAATGAAATAGTGACAAAAGGAGACTCTCAAGTTTTATTCTATATGTCTCATAATCTAAACTATTCACACCAAGAATGTATTTTAAATAATTTGTTTAATAAATTATTTTTTTAATTATAGAGTGGTAGGATAAAATGGGTCAATAATTCAGTCAGTGGTTCTATATAACTACATTATTACATAGTTTACCTTCCCAAAATAGAAACATACAAACCAAATAAATATAAATCTGTCCTCTCTACAAAATCAAAACCAAAAACTGTGCTTCCTTCTCCAGTTTCTGAAGTTTAGTAAATAAGGCTTGTGAGACGAGTGTAACACATTTAAAACATCTGATAGAAAATCTCTTTCACAGAGGTTACTCAGATAAAAACCTGAGAACTACATAATGTGATTCTACAACCTGCTTGGCTAAGAATGATGACAGATATGGTATTAAGGTAAACAAAGACCAAATCTCAAAATAAATAAATAAACATTAAAGATTCAAATAAGAAAGCATTGTAGAGTAGTGCAAAGAGCTGGCTTTGGTGTTGGAAACATCTGGGTTAAAATCTGGGCTTACTACTTCCTATCTGTGTGATTTTTGCTTTTTAAGTCTCAGTTCTGTCTTCATAAAACAGGGGTTATTTGCATTCAATATTTTCCCCTTACAATAATTTCCTTTGTTCCTTTTTGGAACAGTCTAAAAGTCTGAGAAAAACTAGAACTCAGAAATTAAACCAAAAGAGGAATCCAAGAAAAGCCATTTGAGTTTTTTTCTATGCAAGTATTAATAGTAACAACTCAGGGCTTCCTACTGAGTTCTGAGTGAAAGAGGTACTTACTGGGGGACTCAAAGATGGCCTCTAGGCCCTCAGTTATAACCACTGAATTCTTAAGAAGGCAGCTGACTTGTTTGGGCCCCAGAAACACTAAGCTCATTTCAAGTGAAATCAGAGCCAAAGATTTCAAAACTGCAGGACCTACACAAATGAGCATTTATGAGAACACATGTCTTAAGAGTTCCTTAACAGACACAGGATATCATTCTCAGGCTTTTAAGAACATAATGAAATGAGTCACTAACCTAGAAGGAAGCAAAAGAAATCTAAGAGGAGAAAAGGATTGGAGTTTATGAATGGCCTAACAGATCAGGTCAATGAAAAGTAGTTCAAAGTGGTCATGGGATTGTGATTTAAAGGAGTACAAGCCAGAAATCATGAGAAAAAAAAAAATTAAGATTTCAGGAAAGTAAACAAGAATAGTTTGTTTTTAAGTTCTAAATCTTAAAGAGCGGTGGATTTACTTCATTAGTGTTAGCTGAAAGGAAAATGTCTTAAAACAGACACTTGATGTGTTTGTGGTTTTTACCAACCCTTTGAATCTTACTGTAAACAGTTATAAACCTAACCCTGTGAGAATAAAAAAGAATAGCACTTCAAGGCATTTGGTAAATTGCATGTAATTTCTTCTCACAAGGACAATGGGCTTAGGAAACTTGTGTTCCTCTGAGCTTCAGAGGTGGAGCTGTGTTGCCAGGAGACAAAGTGGTATGGGGAAAAGCCCCTCCTAATCAGACTTCATAAATGCCTCTTGTGATGAGGGGGCTGTGTTAGCAGCACCAACAATCTTAGGAAGCTGATCTGAGTATAAATTATCCAGGTTGAGGACTTTCTATTACAAAAAATTTTAAGCTATCTGTTGTTATAAGGAGCTCTGCTGGTGTAGTGCCTAAGCATTTGACTGCTAACCAGAAGGCTGGTGGTTCAAACCCACCAGCCACTCCGTGAAAGGAACCAAACCAAACCAAACTCACTGCCCTCGAGTCGGGTCCGACTTATAGTGACCCCTTCTTGGGTTTCCAAGGCGGTATCACTACAGAAGTAGATTGCCCAAACTTCTTTCCGAGGAGTGGCTAGTAGGTTTGAACCGCCAGCCTTCTGGTCAGTAGTCAAATACCTTAGGCACTATGTCTTCTGGGCAATCTACTTCCACAAAGATTTACTGCCTTGGAAACCCAAAGGGGGTCGCTATGAGTCATAATTGACTCAATGGCAGTGAACTGGTTTCGGTTTGGTTGTTGTTATTGATGGGTGCCTTCAAGTCAATTCCAACTCATAACGACCCCCTGTGACAGAGTGAACTGCACCATAGGATTTCCTAGGCTGTAATCTTTAAGGGAGGAGCTCTGGTGGTGTAGTGCCTAAGGCACTTGACTGCTAACCGGAAGGCTGGGGGTTCAAACCCACCAGTCACTCCTCAGAAGGAAGATTGGGCAATCTACTTCTGTAGTGATACTGTCTCAGAAACCCAAGGAGGGGTCGCTATGAGTTGGGTCCAACTCAATGGCAGTGAGTTTGGTTTTGAATCTTTATAGGAGCAGATCTCCAGGTCTTTTCTCCTATGAAACTGCTGGGTGGGATAAAAATGCCAATCTTCAACATTTCTACAAGTGTCTTTGTATGTGCTGTAAGAATGTCCAGGTATATAGCAGGGCTGACAAGGGACAAGGTTGTGGTGACTTCTTGGCCATAGCCAGCTACCTAGAAGGAGGAAGTAGTTGGACCTGTGCGCTTAGGACCACAGTCCTAGGGGACATCAAGCTCAATTGGCATAACAGATTACACAATAACATTGTTCCACATCCTACTTTAGTGAGTACGACTGGAATCTTAAAAGCTTACAAGCAGCCATCTAGATGCAATGATGGATCTCTCCTTGTCCAGAGCAAAGAAGAATGAAGAAAACTGAAGACACATGGAAACAATTAGTCCAAGGGACTGGTAGACCATGCTATCCTCAGCCTATATGACCATGAGACTAGAAGAACTAGATGGTGTCTGCTACCACTGTCAACCACTCAGACGGGTATCAGCATAGGAGATTCTGGATAGACTGGGAGAAAAATGTGGAACAAAATTCAAAATCATAAAAACAAAAGAAAAAGAAAAAAAAAGACCAGGTTTGCTGGTCTGATAGAGACTGGTGAGACCCCTGAGACTATGGCCCCTAACTAACCTTCAGGTCTAGAATTGAACTCACTCCCATAGCTTCCAGCCAAATAATAGACAGGCATATGGGCTGAACATTTCCATCAGGTAGATAACTACTGTTGTTGTTGTTGTTGTTGTTATCTGCCGTCGAGTAGGCCCCGACTCATAGCGACCCCTCCTTGGGTTTCCGAGGCAGTATCACTACGGAAGTAGGATTGCCCAACCTTCCTTCCGAGGAGTGGCTGGTGGATTTGAACCGCCAGCCTTCTGGTTAGCAGTCAAGTGCCTTAGCCACTATGCTACCAGAGCTCCCAGATAACTACTGGAGTGATCAATTATAGGAGAACAAAAGGGCAATATATGCACAGGGAGATAGCTCAGGGAGTGGGAGCGCATGTGAAGGAAGGGCACAGGAAAGAAGTAACTATAGGGAGGAAGTGGGAAGAGAGCTGTTATGCAGAAGAGAATTGCAGTCAATGTCATGAGACGAAATGAACTGTGCATAAACTGCTGTATGGGAAATGAATTTGCTCTGTAAACTTTCACCTAAATCATAATAAAAATTTTTTTTTAAAAAAAAGCTTCTAATAAATAAATAAATAAATATGCCAACCTGAAGCTACCTAGTCCATCAAATAAAGAGTCCTGGTAGTACAGTGGTTAAGTGCTTGGCTGCTAACCAAGAGGTCAGTAATTTGAATCCACCAGCTGCTCTGTGGCAGAAAGGCACCTGTCATCTACAGTCAGTGCTGCTGAGGGGAAATATCAACTTAACCTCCCTTTGTTTCCACAGGAAGAGATTTTTCCCAAGCCTCTCTCTACCACTTACTCCCTCTGCCTTTGGGGAGCTGGAGAGATTTACTGATCAGTAAATTTAGAAAGTATAACATCTATAGCTTAGCTCCATTCCCTTCTTTCTTTCAGAAGGAGCCTCCCCTTCAAGAACTTCTCTTCCAAAACAAATTATTCATTTCATATGGAAAGGAATGAGACCTTGGATAAACAAAGCACTGCTGAACAAGACAAACAAAGTGGGAGAGCTCACACTCCCAGATCTCAAAAGCTACTATGCAGCCAAAGCAGTTAAAACAGCTTGGTATTGGTACAATGATAGACAGACCAATGGAGCAGAATAGAAAACCCAGAAACAGATCCATCCATCTATGAACAGCTGATTTTTGACAAAGGACCAAGACCCAGTAAATGCGGGAGAGATAGCCTCTTTAACAAATGGTGCTGGCAAAATTGGATATCCACTTGCAGAAAAATGAAACAAGACCCATACCTCACCCCATACACAAAAATAAACTCAAGTTGGATCAAACATTTAAATGCAAAACCCAAAATTATAAAGCTCATCAAAGATAAAATAGGGGTAAATCTAGAGGCCTTAATTTACAGCAAAAATAGACTACCAAGCATAACCAGAATGCAGAAGCCGTGGTAGAGAAGCTAGATGACTGGGACCTTTTAAAAATTAAATTCCTATGTGCATCAAAAGAATTCTCTGAAAGGGTAAAAAGAGAACCTACAGAGTGGGAAAAAATATTTGGCTATGACATATCTGACAAAGGACTTATTGCCAAAATTTATAGAAAACTTCAACACCTTGACACCAAAATGACAGACAACCCAATTCAAAGATGGGCAAGGGACATGAACAGACACTTCACTAAAGATGATATATTGGTGGTCAACAAACACATGAGGAAATGCTCACGATCTTTAGCCATTAGAGAGATGCAAATCAAAACAACGATGAGATATCATCTCACTCTAGCAATAATAGTGAAGTTTAACAAGACAGAAAATAACATATGCTGGAGAGGTTGCAGAGAGATTGGAACTTTCATACACTGCTGGTGGGACTGCAAAATGGTACAACCACTGTGGAATGTTTTTTTCTTAAAAAACTGAAAATAGAAACACCATTTGATCCAGCAATTCCATTACTAGGAATATATCCTAAAGAGGTGAGAGATAGGACATGAATAGACATATGCACACCCATGTTCGTTGCAGCACAATTCACTATACCAAAGAGATGGAAACAATCTACATGCCCATCAACAGATTAATGGATAACTAAACTATAGTACATTCACATAATGGAACACTATGCTACATTAAAGAATAATGAAGAATACACAAATCATCTTAAATTCAAGGTACCACAACAATATCTACACTTTTTGAAGAAAGGAGGAAAAGAGGATTCAAATCAATGAATAAATACTTTGGCTTAACACTTTCAAGACTGAATTATTTTCTACTTTGAACTTTTTGTTGAAACCACATGTTTTCAGGAGTGGAAGGTATTTTGAATAAAATGGAAAAAAATTGAGGTTAAAAAAAAAAAACCACTTCTCTTCTGCTCTGTTCTTCCATACCTTAGGACTGACCTTGGCAGAACTTGCAGCTAGAGACATTAGATTAACCCTTGTCAGGACTGTTGGGATCTGGATTGGTACATCAGGTTAATTCTGTGACTCAGGAGAACCATTTGGCTTTTCTGTTAAGCAACATCCCCCAACATAGCCTCCCTATAAAAAAAAAAAAAAAAAAAAAAAAACCTGCCATTGAGTGGATTCTGACTCATAGCAACCCCATTGGGTTTCCAAGGCAGTAATCTTTCAGGGAAATGGAATTCCCCACCTTCCTTCTACAGAGTGGCTGGTGGGTTTGAACTGCCAACCTTCTGGTTAGCAGTCAAATGTCTTAGGCACTACAGTTACATATATATATATATATATATAAAATCAAATTATTGAGAAACTGGGTGGACAAGAGGGATGTTACTGATTGCAAAACTTCTCAGAGACCCTAACAAAGTGCCAAGAATTGATTGATTTATTTTAATTCCAGCCCAAATACCACATAATTCAAAGGGTCTTAACCTGATGTCTTTGAATGGGATCAAAGAGGTCCACCAAACCAAAAAACCAAACTCAAAGTCAATTCAATTCATAGCAACCCCTCTTTGGGTTTCCAAGGTGGTATCTCTATGGAAGTAGATTGCCCAACCTTCTTTCTCAGGAATGGCTGGTGGGTTTGAACTGTCAGCTTTCTGGTTAGCAGTCAAATGCTTTAGGCACTATCCCACCAGAGCTCCCAAAGAGGTCTACAAATGTTCCAAAACAGAATGAACATCTTTGTGTGTAAGTGCAATTTTCTGTTTCTGAAAAGATTAAGGAACATCACTTAATTATTGGCAGCAAATTTTAAAAAAATCCTAAGTAAAATTCAATAACAGATATTTTCCTCAAACCTATCATTTTAGATTGTTCTCACTACTTCAAAACTCCAAATATATATAAAACTAGAATTTTATTCTATTTGCATGAAGTTTATGATTACAAAGCACATCTAACTGCTTCATGTAAACGATCCTCTCTCTTGTTTTTACTCAGCCCACAGCAACAATTGGGATTTGTTTGCTTTTTTTTAAATGATGGCTCCTTGGACAAATTTTTGCTATCCTCAGAATAAATAAGGTAAGGAATTTTTCTTAAATTTTGGGAGTCTGATGAATTTTGTGTTATGAAGAAGGGCCAAATAATAAACAGTTAGCTGCGTATATTAAAATTACAATGCAGATGTACAGAATGAGAGACTCCAATTAATATACAATGCACATCAAAATATAATATAGAGAGATGAATTATGTATAAGTATATACTTATATTTATATATATTTGATCAATATCAAACACATGCTCATGATGATCCTGTTCCTGGAGGAGATCTCTCTCATTTCCTTGTCTATCAAAGAGTCTGAGACAGACTTCTTCCTGGAGCCATTTCTGAGGAGGAAATCCTAAAGATGGCATTCTTTCAGAGACATAAAATGATAGCCAGCAAACAAGTTTCAAGGTATCCGTTGCTAGTGGGAACTATAATACTCATTGATGTGGATGTCAATTGCAGCAAAGAAATTGCAACTACCATCCATGGTGTCATCATCTGGGCAAGGTACCCATTATTTTTTTGAGTTAAAACTAAACAAATCAGCAAACTCTTCTCTGTCCTTGCAAGGTACCTTGTTGCTGTAGCTCTGTGCTCTGAACCCTTTCCCCTGTGTGACATTATCTCTGTACTAATGCTTAAGATTGTAGTCACCCTGGGTAACTTGGCTAAAGTCACTTTTAATACCAAATCCAAGGCAAGTCTTTTTCACCCTGGGCTCTAAGAAGAGACTGCACTCAGTGTCCCAATTAGAAATTTCCTTATTATCATAAAAAATCCACACCCAGGTGTCAGGGCAGAGAGCCCAATGCTGTGGCCACCACAGTATGTTTTCATACCAGCAAAATGAACCAAATTAAACCTAAGTGGGGAAAAAACTCAATATACCATGCAAATGTTAACCAAAAATGACTTTTGGATAAAAAAGAAAATACCAGTAGGAAAGGAAAGGTCATAACATAATGATACTAAAAATTTACCAAGCAAATATAATAAATATAATAATCCTGAACCTGTGTACTTCTGAGAAGTTCAAATTTTTTAAAAGCAAAAATGGACAGAATTACAAAAAGACATGGACAAATCTAAGTCTTATAGAAGTTTAACATACTTCTTTCAGAAACTAGAACAAGTAGTCAAAAAAGTAAATGATACGTAAGAACTGTAAAACACTATACTAGCAACTCCCAAATAATGCCCTGTGAATACCTTGTGAATAATTTTCTGAGAGAGAACTGACAAACTACTGGATTCAAAAGGGACCAGCCAAATGAAGCCAGTTTTCCCTTGTGCCTAAGAAAAGGTAAGGACTAGAAATCCTTTGAGTCCCTGGGTTAATACATTTGGTTGATACACTTGGCTGCTAACCAAAAGGTTGGAGGTTCAAGTCCACCCAGAGGTACCTCAGAAGAAAGACCAGGTAATCTACTTCTGAAAAAAATCAGCCATTGAAAACTCTATCAAGCAAAGTTCAACTCAGACACACAAGGGGTTGCCATCAGTTGGAATTAACTCAAAGGCAACCGATAGAAACCCTGTTGAGGGTGTAAGAAGCAACCTTAAAGGGAAAGCCCAGAACCCAGCTTGACAATATAGTGAATAAACAATGACCCCTTCAGAAAGGGGAGTCTCTAGCTCAGTACAAACAGATTCAATGGAACTAAATCTTAGTGGAGCATGTCAGGGTCAGGTGAAGGCAATGGGTCTAAGGGTAACCAAACATGTCTGCTAAAGTTTAATTAGAAAGATCATATTGGGTGATTTGGACACTCAAGGATAGGCCCTGGTTGGTCATCTGAGTAGAATACATACTTCCCAGGGAGAGTGTAGAACTTCGGCAGATCAGACTGATGATTCTCTTTCCAAGGGAACAAAGACTCAGAAAATAGAGATTTTTGTTCCTACTACACCATGATCTCCCTCTCTGGTTCACCCCAACCACTCTCTCAAAACACCTTACTTTAGAGCCAGAAAGAAGCTGATAGGCTTTTAGAACAGTCTTTAAAAGGATATTGAAATTATTGACTCAAATGAGCTAATTCTGTTGTTAAAGAATCCAAATGATATGGGGAGGAACAGTAAGTTTTCAGACAGAAGGTGGGAAGGAATAAAGTTCGGTGGCTATACTCCTACACTTATAAGCTGTGTATCTCCAAACTCAGGTTACAGGAAATTAGGGTATAGAGAAATTGAATGTCTGGTTTAGCCAGTGACCTGCAGAGCCAAGATTAGAACTTCAGGCTCCCTAGCCACTTCCTCCATATCACAAGATTGCCTTATTTCCTGTTTTCCCATTCAAGCTAATCATTATGTGAAATTTGAAAACCATTCACCAGGCTGAAGAATGCAAAGCATTCAGGTAATTAAGGAGAATGTTTATAAAAAGCCAAGAAAATGCAATCTATATTTAAAATATTTTCCCATATGTAAAATAAGTAAATTTGAACTCTAGCTGTTAGTGTTAACATCCTGCTTCATAATACATTTAGTTGATATTTTCACCAAAAACAACACGTGTTTTTGAGTGAGACATGCTAAAGTGTTTTTATTGTTTTGTTTTTAAATCTTCAACAAAATTCACTACTGGAAATGACAAGGAATGAATCAATCCATCAATCAATAAACCAATCCAGGATTAATATATTTTTGTCAGGTGCTAATACACACAACACATGCACATTCACACACATAAGCAAATTAAACATAACATACCATGGAAAGGAAATAGGATACTTTTTTGTAAGACCCAAAGCATTGAATCCTTCCTGTAAAAGAGTAGACTAAGAGTATATTCACTATAGAAGATGGCTTGTTCTACTCTATGTTCATTTGTTATATGCTTGTTTCTGCTATTTGTTCAATTTTTATTCTCCATAGCAGGGGCTGATTAATTTTCTCTGTTATGGCTGTTTGGACCCTACATTTACTGTCCCAACAGCTCAACCCTGCCATAGCCAGTATGTAAACAAATAAGCATAGCCAGATTTGACCCAGGTTGTAATCTGCTCTGTAGGACAAACCACATTGTCTAGTAGGGTGGGATAAGTTGCCAAGTCAAGTTGTTGTTGTTGTTGTTATGTGCCGTCAAGTCGGCCCCGACTCATAGCGACCCCTCCTTGGGTTTCCGAGGCAGTATCACTATGGAAGTAGGATTGCCCAACCTTCCTTCCGAGGAGTGGCTGGTGGGTTTGAACCGCCAGCCGTTTGGTTAGCAGGCAAGTACATAGTCTAAACCAGTTGATTGTCATCTAACCTATATGTTTTGTGACATTTTTGTTTACAATAAAACTTATTTAATATCTTTCTTTTTTTTTTTTAATAACTTACTTGTACTGTATCCTTTTTCTTTCCACAAGGAGAGTATAAGATTTTAATGATAGGGACAATACTGTATTAATTAAATGTTTCTCCAGCACTTTACACCAGAAAACACATCATAGAAGAAAGAGCATGGGTTTAACTCTCAAACCAGAATTCAAATCCTGATTATACCATTTGTTAGCCACATGACCTTAGACAAGTTAGACACTCTGAGCCTCCTTTTCCTCATCTGTGAATAATATCTATTTCATAGAGTTTTTGTGATGATGAAATGAGATTAACTCATAAAACCAAAACCAAACGCAATGCCATCAAGTCGGATCCAACTCATAGCGACCTCTCCTTGGGTTTCCGAGGTGGTATCACTACGGAAGTAGATGGCCCAACCTCATAGTGACTGCAAAAAATAATAAGTATTTGCTGAATACAGGGAAAAAGTTTCCTGCCTTCACACACAAACAGAAAAATTAATGTATTAAATGTTACGCCAATTGACCTAGATGTCCCCTGAAACTATGGTCCTAAGTCCAATGACTCAGTCACTCAGTGTTTG
The DNA here is from genome assembly GCF_000298275.1 of Orycteropus afer afer. NCBI lineage: Eukaryota > Metazoa > Chordata > Mammalia > Tubulidentata > Orycteropodidae > Orycteropus > Orycteropus afer. Next base: position 1,683,861 of record NW_006922064.1, read on the forward strand.
GTTAAACCTAAGAAGTTTTCATAACTTTGCCCCCTGTGTGCTCTACTATAATATGAATATATTTGCAGCACATGCAAATATCTATGTAGAAATATCCTCTCCAAGCCTATGTAGGGATGTATGGCACCTCAGTCACTCAAGACCTAGGGCTCAATTTTGGTACAGTGTAACTGGTAACCTTGAACTTCCACATTCATTCTTGTGTAAAAATGGATGTTTATACCCAACAATATAAAGCATCTATTTTTTTTCCTTCTGTTCATGTTCTGTTATTTTAGAGCTATAGATGAATAAAACACAGTATGCTATCAGTTGCATGAAAGATTAGCTTTGCCAGATTAAACAATTCAAATTATTCTCACATTTGTATATATTTGTATATATTTCATATGTGACTCTATTATATGGAAAACTTATGACTTCTTTCCAAATCTAAGTACTTACTGATAAGGAATTCTACTGCCTATATAGGTTTGTATTACTTTTGTGTTTCTCATACCGAAATTCTGAGTTCATATTCTCAAGGGGCATAGGTTCTAAAAGAAATTTTCTTTGTTTTTTCTTTTTGATGGTAACTTTTAACTCTTTATATAAGAGATTCTGGATCATTTCTATGAGCATGTTGTTGTTGTTGTTATGTGCCGTCGAGTCAAACCCGACTCATAGCGACCCCTCCTTGGGTTTCCAAGGCAGTGTCACTACGGAAGTAGGATTGCCCAACCTTCCTTCCGAGGAGTGGCTGATGGGTTTGAACCGCCAGCCGTCTGGTTAGCTGGCAAGTGTCTTAGCCATTATGCTACCAGAGCTCCCTTCTATGAGCATATTATGGTCAAATACTCCGAGATTTTTCCATGAGGTGTGTGTTCACATTCAAATTAGCGGTGCTAAGTGACCTGCAAGACAGCATTTAGGTTAAATGCCCTGCTTCTCAGCTGCAGAATCCATGGATATGTACTCTCAGGGATCTTCAAGTTCTCCCTTAGGCTCTTTAATTGTTCCTCACCTCAAGTAAGGTCCCAGTAATATTATATAGAACAATATCAAAATTCTTAAGCATTCTGTAAAATAGTACAGAGCAGTACTATCTTCTTATATCTTGCAGACAATATGAGTATTTTTAATTATCTGGAGAAAGGTAGAAGTTTAAAAGAGGACACAATGACTGCCATTATTCTAAATCTTAAATTAAGTTGTTGTTGTTGTTGTTATGTGCCGTCAAGTCGGACCCGACTCATAGTGACCTCTCCTTGGGTTTCCGAGGCAGTATCACTACAGAAGTAGATTGCCCCAACTGTTTTGGTTACTTTGTATAGCTCTAAAAGGAATATATCACAAATGTGTGGTTTTAACTAGCAGGAGTTTATTTTCTTACAGTTTTAGAGACTAAAAGTCCAAGTTAAAAGTGCCAGGCTCTAGTGACTGGGTGAAAATCCCTTGACCTTGGGCTTCAGCTCTGCCTCTTGCTCCCAGCCCACTGAAGCAGAAGGCTTTCTCTACTCAAGCAGCTGCTGGCTGCTGAAGCTGACAAACCCAAGGTCAACAAATAAAAAGGCACAGTCCAAATATTACGAAACCACATGGCAGGCCACTGATTCAAGTCCATTAATAGTCCCAAGATCAGCAGATAACATGGCAGTCTGCCAAACAACGACTCAGCTACCTGCAGGATCAAAAGTGCCAAAAGCTGCAGACTTTTCTCAACACTTCTCCTTATATACTAGAAGCAGACCACGTTCCTAAAGCAGCTACTCAGCTGCTCCAGTAGATTCAACCATGGAGTTGATTACCAGTCTCATCATGGGGAATAACTACATTCAGCTGTCCAGCCAATCAAAACCAGGCCCAGCCAAGTTGACACACAACTTAACTACCACAATTCCACCCCTTGTCAATTTGGCACCTGTACAGATCTCCTTCACTAAGTAAAGTAGTCCCCTAGTTTATCTGATTAGTGACCTCATCCCCTTGGCCTGGCCCTGCCCCTTCACTTTTGGACAGCAACTATGGCCCCATCCCACTGGTCCACATGAACCAGCCCCCACTCCAGAACCAAGCTGGTGAAAGTCTGACTGAAACTAAGGGCACTGTGGTGGCTCCACTCCCAGAGGCCTTGGTCCTACACTTTGAGGCTGAGGCAGCACCGCTTCTGCCAGTTAATGCCAAAGGCAACCCACTCTGCCAGGAGTCTTCCTGCTCAAAAAGCACTCAGCTTTCTTGCTCCATGGGCCAGCCAGCCTGCTACTCCAATTCCTACTGATATCTTCTACCAATTAATGCCCAAAGACAATCCATTCCGCCAGGAGCCACCTACCCAATGGCATCCAGCTTTCTCCTCCATGGGCTGGTAAGCCTGTTGCTGTCTAATACCAGTCTCTCAGCTCTGCTGCTACTGGTGTATCTCACCTCAGGGATCTCGGGTCAAGGATGAACTCCACTCCTGTTTCCACATTTTAGGTATCTGTCAGAGCCCCACCCTACTCCCTTAGTAGCATTTTATGTTTTGGTGGGTGGTTTTAACAAACAGGAGTTTGTTTTCTTACAGTTTTGGAGGCTGAATGTCCAAGTTCAAAGTGCCAGGCTCTAGGGGCTGGGAGAAAGCCCCTCAACCTTGTGCTTCAGCTCTACCTCTTGCTCCCAGCCCAGAGGAACTGGAGGCTTTCTTCACTCAGGCAGCTGCTGCCTACTAAGGCTGACAAACCCAAGGTCAACAAATAAAAAGGCACAGTCTTTATATTTCCAAACACATGGCATACCACCAATTCAAGTCCACTAACAGTCCCAAGGTCAGCAGACAACATGGCAAGCTGTTGAACAACGACTCAGCTATAAGCAGGATTCAAACATGCCAAAAGCTGCAGACCTTTCTCAGTGCTTCTCCTTGTATACAGTAAGCAGACCACATCCCTAAGGCAACTGCCAATCTCACCATGGGGAATAACTACATCCAGCTGCCAAGCCAGCAAAACCAGGCCTAGCCATGTTAACACACAACTTAACTACCACAGTAGCCATGGGGCAGTAGAGCATTCTTCTCTAGTTCTGAAATTTCCCTCTAAATGGAGGAATTGCCACTAGTGAAACACTTTTGCTCCCTCTCTTCGGTAGTGTAGGAGCCGGTGGTCAGGTACAGCCCAGGCAATTCCCTGCCTCTCTCATCTCCCAGAGCTATTCGTTCTTGAGAGAAGTTTTACAGGGCTAGGTCTAGGACTGAGTGGTTACGTCTCATCATTATAAGACTCACTATTATGAATCTCATTTCTTACAGACATACACTACATTCTCTGGAATCAGAGCTCCCATCTGCCTTATTCTTTTGTCATATTTCTTTCTTACTTTGGAACTTGGTCTGAGAAAAGGGATGCATCTTCCCAGGCTTTCTCAAACCCCAACATACATCATGAAACATACATTTCAAATAATATTTACTCATCACTCTTATAAAATTTCAAAATATCAAGATTCACTAAACCAGTGACTCAATGGTTGGAAGGTTTTTCTCAACAAGGCTGTTCTAAGGATGATGCTTGAAAAAGGATACTAGTATCTGCTCACAGGGACATGGCAGTACAGGTTCCCCTGAGTTCAGATATGGTACCACATATGTTGTTGTTGTTGTTAGGTGCCGTCGAGTCAGCACCAACTCATAGCAACCCTACACACAACAGAACAAAATACTGCCCAGTCCTGCACCAGCCCCACTATCCTTGCTATAACTGAGTCCATAATTGCAGCCACTGTGTCAATCCATCTTGTTGAGGGCCTTCCCCTTTTTCATTGACCCACCACTTTACCAAGCATGATATCCTTCCCTGATAACATGACCAAAGTAGGTCAAACAAAGTTTGGCCATTCTCACTTCAAATGAGCATTCTGGCTGCACTTCTTCCAGGACAGATTTGTTTGTTCTTTTGCCAGTCCATGGTACTTTCAATATTCTTCACCAACATCACAACTCAAAAGCATCAATGCTTCTTCAATCTTCTTATTCATTGTCCAGCTCTCACAGGCTTATGAGACAATGTTTGGGTTAGGCACACCTCAGTCTTCAAGGAGACATCTTTACTCTTCAGCACTTTACAGAGGTCTTTTGCAGCAGATTTGCCCAGTGCAATACATCGTCTGATGCCTTGACTGCTGCTTCCATTGGTGTTGATTGTGGAACCAAGTAATATGAAATCTTTGAGAGCTTCAATCTTTTCTCCATTTATCATGATGCTGCTTATTGGTCCAGTTGTTAGGATTTTCATTTTCTTTATGCTGAGATGTAACCCATACTGCAGACTGCAGTCTTTAATCTTCATGAGTAAGTGCTTCATGTCATCCTCACTTTCAGCAAGGAAAGTTGTGTCATCTGTATATTGCAGGTTGTTAATAAGTCTTCCTCCAATCATGATGCCATGTTCTTCTTCAAGTAGTTCAGCTTCTTGAATTATTTGCTCAGCATACAGATTGAATAAGTATGTTGAAAGAATATAACTCTGATGCACTCCTTTCCAGATTTTAAACCATGTAGTATCCCCTTGTTCTGTTCGAATGACAGCCTCCTGGTCAGGTTCCTCATGAACTAAGTGTTCTGAAATTCCCATCGTTCTCAATGTTATCCATAATTTGTTACGATCCACACATTCAAATGCTTTTGCATAGTCAATAAAACACAAGTAAACATCTTTCTGGTATTCTTTGTTTTCAGCCAAGATCCTCTGACATCAGCAATGATATTCCTTGTTGCATGTCCTCTTCTAAAACCAGTATATAGGGTGGTAATTATTTCCACTCACATCCACACAAGACATCTGTTAGCTTGTTAATCTGCTACAGCATGTGCAATTTATTGTTCTTGTGTAAACCAATTGTTCTACATAGGCTTAAAGGGTTAATACAGCCTCAGAAACAATTTATTTGAGGTGAACCTGCCTTAATAATCCAGTGATGGGTAAAACTTTTTCCATGCTAATTACTGTGATTTAAAGAGTATCTCAAATACGTTGTATAGGATTTACAGTATTATAGGCTTAGAAGCAAGCAATGGGTCATCAAGGCAACATTCTAGGTTTTATTTGTATGCTTGCTGATAATTAAGATTAAAGGGCATGACACAAATAGTATTCCTTCCAATAAAATGAAGACCACCAAAGTGATTTTCAGCACCTCAAGCATTGGCTCTGTATTATTTTGGTTAGGACAATGATGATCTAAATATTGACTGTCACACAGCCAAGATCAGTGGTCACACTGCCAAGAAGCAAAAAGAAAGACATTAAAAGGATGCTTGATCGATGAGAAATTCTGCCACAGTTTCATTTTTCTCCTGGATGTTATGGAAGAGATAAAGTGAAACCTGAGAAACTGAATCTCCCAGTGGCTAGGGGAGAAATAGAATATGCTATGTAACATCAAAGGGTCACAATCATATCATTGCAATTTGTGAGCAGTGAGATGAAAATTTATTTTGGTCCTATTAATATTACAGAGCACACAAAAAGTGAGGTAAAGACTAAGGGAAAGCAATAAACACCTCAGGAAAAAGAAGATCTCTTCTCATAGATAAGCAACGTTATAGAGGAGGGGGTTCACTCTCACTGTGGCCGAATTCCATACACACATTTATTCCCAAACTACTCAGAATGCTCCAGGGCCACTGTCCCTATGAAAGAAGCAATCAGAGATTGCTGATGGGAAAAACAAACAAATTCCAATGTTAGTCAAATTGACAGGTAATTAGCAAGGTAAATCAGCTGGAAGAAAGATGTAAAATACATTCTACATCAAATATAAATGACTTTTGGAATATACATGCACCATAGACTGCCAGAAGAATCAACAAATCTGTCCTGGAAGAAGTACAGTCGGAATGCTTCTTGGAAGCGAGAATGGCCAGACTTCATCTCACCTACTTTGGTCATGTTATCAGAAGGAACCATTTCCTGGGAAAGGATATCAAGCTTGATAAAGTGGAGGGTCAGCAAAAAAAGGGGAATGCACTCAACAAGATGGATTGACACAGTGGTCACAATGATGGGGTCAGGTATAGCAAGGATTGTGAGACTGGCACAGGACTGGGCAGTGGTTTTTTTCTGTTGTATATTGGGTCACTGTGAGTCGGAGCAGACTCGATGGCACCTAATAACAACAACAATTCCTTTTACTAGCTCTAGAATGAGATCTCATAATCCATATACAGATATTGCTTCTGTCAGAGACCTGCCCACAGATGATTTAAAAAAAAAAAAAACTCACTGCATCAAGTTGATTCCAACTCATAGTGACCTCCTTTGGGTTTCTGGGGCAGTAAATCTTTATGGAAGTAGATTGCCCAGTCTTTCTTCTGTGGAGTGGCTGGTGGGTTTGAACCACCAATGATCTGGTTAGCAGTCAAAGGCTTTAGGCACTATGCCACCGGAGCTCCTTCACAGATGATCTGTTGTTGTTGTTGTTATGTGCCGTCAAGTTAGCCCCGACTCATAGTGACCCCTCCTTGGGTTTCCAAGGCAGTATCACTACAGAAGTAGATTGCCCCATCTTCCTTCTGAGGAGTGGCTGGTGGGTTTGAACCGCCAGCCTTCTGGTTAGCAGTCAAGTGCCTTAGGCACTATACTACAAGAGCTCCTCACAGATGATGTTGTTGTTGTTGTTATGTGCCGTCGAGTCGGACCAGACTCATAGCGACCCCTCCTTGGGTTTCCGAGGCAGTATCACTACAGAAGTAGATTGCCCCATCTTCCTTCCGGGGAGTGTGGCTGGTGGGTTTGAACCGCCAACCTTCTGGTTAGCAGTCAAGTGCCTCAGCCACTATGCTACCAGAGCTCCCTCACAGATGATAGTACCTACTATTTATTGAAAGGAGTCCCTGGGTGGCACAAATGGTTAAGCATGTGACAACTATTTGAAAGGTTGTGGGTTAAACTCACCCAGAGGCACCTCAGAAGACAGGCCTGACAATCTGCTTCTGAAAAGTCACAGACTTAAAAACCCTATGGTGCAGTTCTACTCTGCACACAAGGTTGCCATGAGTAGTAATCAACTCAATGAGAACTAACAACAGCAACAATTTATTGAACAATTTGGAACTTTCATTCATCTCCTTTAATTTTCATCACAATCATTCAGGGTAAATTTTATGTCCATTTAACAAATGAGGAAAGTGAGTCTCAAGAGATTTGGAAAATAGATTGAAGGTGCAGAAGTAATAACTTGTGGAGCCAGTTAAGTCCCAGGCTGCCAATGCACTTTCAACTCCATCAGATGCCTTGACAAAGTTTGCTGTTTAGTGCTTTACTGCCTGTCAGAGAGTTATGTTTACTTCTTCAAAGGAAATATACAATAGAAAAGTGCCTATCAAGGATTCCTCCTGGTACAGTGGTAAAAGCACTCAGCTGCTAACCAGAATGTTTGCAGTTCAAACCTACCAGCCACTCTGTGGGTGAAAAATGTGACAGTTGCTTCCTTCTGAGGAGTGGCTGGTGGATTTGAACCACCAGTCTTCTGGTTAGCAGTTCAGTGCCTTAGGCACTATGCCACCAGAGCTCCATAGAATAAGTTTTTCTGAATCTCTGCTAGTTCTATTTTTACAGAATTTACCCAACCCATGTCTGCTGCAGAATCTCCATTCAGGAAGGGCTTAGAGGCATGAATCTTGTCTGAAAGAGGGTTTGAATTTCCAACTTTACAGCAATTTACATAAGATGGAAAAAGCATCAATTGTCTGCATCTAAAGATGGTTTAAGAGCCCCCAGCACCTCCTTCCTTGGCCACAGCTCTCACCACTGCCCTCTTTCTTTATTTGCAGCCTCCCTCCACCCAGCACTTGAATCCTGTTCTTCTTGTGTAACAAACTACATTCCTATACTTGTTAAGATGTAGAGAGAAAAACAAGGTCAGAGTGAATGCGGTAGGCTCCACCTTAGCCCTGGATTTCTGGTTTTTCTTGAAAACAGCTCAGGCTGCAGTGTTCAACAACAGCTAGAGAAGGAGTTGTGTATTCCATGTGCCTCTCCTTTCACTCTGCAGGGTTACTTACTATCTGGCTTCTCACTGTTCTGCATACTTAATACCAGACAGTTGTTTACACGAGAGTAAGAACACTGAGACTGCCCCCAACTCAATGTGTCAAAAGACCAAAGACATCTTCACAAATGCAGTCTTTTTAGGCATTCAAGATTCAATTTTCTTCTCCTAAAGCTGCCACCATCCCCTGTTCTATTGAGTCCATTTTCAGGGCGTGCATTATAACAGCCCTCCCCTGCACACACACAGCTCACACTACATGGCCGTGAGTGGGACTGTGCTGCCAGCCTGTCTATCACAGAGCAGGAGGATGACCTTAGACAAGCTGTTGAACTCCTCGGTGGCCTAATCTGTCAAATGAAGGTATTAATAGTCCCCATCTTATACAGTTGTGAAAATGGCATTAATGAGTCCATGTAAGATGGTTAGCTCAGTACCTGGCATATGTATGTGCTCAATAAATGACTGCTGCTATATTAGTCACCAAATGGGCATTTTTAATGTCCAGTAATAACTGATGCATTTAGTGCAAGAGGTGGGTGAGCATCAGTTAGTTTCCAGTGAAATGATGCTTTCTAGTCCTGACTTTTGACGGGACCTCACAGAGAGATGCTTTCTTCAAGGGCCAATCTCACCTATAGATAAATGTCCTCAGTTCCACCAAGATCTCCCAGCATGAAAGTTAATCTTCCATGTACTGTTGACCCTGAAATTCCTTTACATGAGTGCAAAGTCTTTCATCCCTTAATTGTAGATAATGCTTCAGTTATAAGAATTCTTATCTGCTCCCTTGCCCCACCACTATAAACACAAGTGATCCTTCCTGTCCTCCTAAAATTAATACAGTTACTGAAGAGGAGATGAGAATCTAAAGGAAAGTAAGAAATGAATACTCCACCATTACTTGTCTCTGAATCTCTCTTCCCTGCTGTCCCTTCTAAGTATAGTAGAAGAATGTCCCTCCCTTCTGACTATATGGTTAACCCCCTATGAACATAAATAAGGAGAACCAGCCATCTCTATTCTCATAACGAAGCTTATAAAACAATTACATGAGAGTGGTGCAAGGAAGAAAACACTCTGGGTAGAAGATCCAAGGTCAACTTGAAGAGCTTTTTGTAAGTGAGCCATCGTTGACCCCCCCCCCAAAAAAAACACTTCCATAAAGTCAATTCTGACTCATAGTGACCCCTATTGGGGTTCTGCAAGTAGTACAGAAATAGATTGCCTCATCTTCCTCCCATGGAGCACCTGGTGGATTTGGACCACAGATCTTCTGGCCCAGTAACCAAATGCCTTAGCCACTTCCCCACCAGAGCTCCCTATTATTGACCAAAAACCAAAAACCAACCACATTCACTGCCATCAAATTGATTCCAACTCATAGTCACCCCTTTCGGTTTCCAAGGAGTAAATCTTTACAGAAGTAGATTACCCAGTCTTCCTTTTGCAGAGTGGCTGGTGGGTTTTAACTGCCAACTTTCTGGTCAGCAGTCAAATGCCTTAGGCACTGCACCACCAGAGCTCCTTTATTGTTGACCGAACGCAACAATGCAATGCACTGCTGTCGAGTCAGATCTGACTCACAGCAACCCCTCCTTGTGTTTCCAAGGCAGTATCACTATGGAAGATTGCCCAACCTTCCTTCCAAGGAGTGGCTGGTGGGTTTGAACTGCCAGCCTTCTGGTTAGCAGTCAAATGCAGAGACTAAAAGCAGAAAAAGTCTGAGGCCCACATGATGCTGTGAGCAGGCCAGGGCAGGCATAGGCAGGGTGGGGCAAGAGGACAGAGAAAATAGTGGCAGGAGGAAAAGGGGAGGGAGAGATTGCTGTGACTTGATAAATTGCACCATTCAGATTGTCACCTAATCCCAATCTATGTAAATAAACAAGATTTATATGTTTTTAGAACTGTTCTCGGTGAAACTTATAAGAGCACACCTTGGTAGGATCTGATACACTCCTTGCAATAGTAGCTCAACTATAGTGTTAATTTTCCCACAAAAGCCAGGAGTGTTGGAGAGTAGGGATGAACAGTTGAAAGACACTTAGGAATCAGAATGATTTAGGGAAAAATTACAACCCTATATTTTCCTTAATGGAAGCCTGGTGGCACAGAGGGTAAGCATTAAGTTGCTACCAGAAAGGAAGGTGGTTCAAACCCACCAGCCACTCCACAAGAGAAAGATGTGGCAATCTGCTTCCATAAAGACTACCCAAACCCACTGCTGTTGAGTGGACTTCTGACTCATGTTGTTGTTGTTAAGTGCCGTCGAGTCGGACCCGACTCATAGCGACCCTTCCTTGGGTTTCCAAGGCAGTGTCACTACGGAAGTAGATTGCCCCATCTTCCTTCCGAGGAGTTTCTGGTGGGTTTGAACCGCCAGCCTTCTGGTTAGCATTCAAGTGCTTTAGGCACTATGCTACATAGAGACCCTGTAAAACAGAGTAGAATTGCCTGATAGAGTTTCCAAGGCTGTAACTTTTATGGATTTACATTGCACCACCAGGTTTCCTTCTCCATAAAAATGACAGCCTTGGAAACACTATGGGGCGCTATGAGTCAGAGTCCACCCAACAGCAATGAGTTTGATTTGGGTTTGGTTTATTTTCCCTGGTTTGTGCAAACTGTTTGCACTCAGCTACTAACCTAAAGGTTGGCAGTTTAAACCCACCTAGCAGCACTGTGGAAGAAGCCCTGGCAACCTGCTTCTATAAAGATCACAGCCAAGAAATCTCTTTGGAACAGTTCTACTCTGTAACACGTGCAGTCTCCATGAGATGGAATTGACTCAGTGGCAACGAGTTTGATTTTTATTTGTTTATTTTCCTTAATAGCTTTCAGTAAGGGTTTCACACAGTGGTAAAACTCCAGGGGCCAACTGGACAGAGGCAAGGAGGCTTAAGCTTTGTTGAGAGAATGTTGTTTTCTACCCTTTACACAGTACGATTGTTCTTGTGTCTTCCTTTTGTTTTCTTTTTTTCATTTTGGCTTTAAAGAAATGCATCCTGCATGGATAAAGAAATTTCCAGTGTAAAATAACAGGAAAGAGTAATAATTCTGGAGCATTTTCAGGTACAGTACAAACTTAATTACCAGAGCCTGGAACAGTACAATCTCGAACTTTAACTGCTTCTTTTTGTGCCTTTATTAAAGCCCACATACACTTTGCTTCACCTATTTTTTTCTCCCATACTAAAGATTGCAAGCAACAGCTGTTTTGGAGTTAAGGGCCCTCTATCCTACCAATCTGGTTTATTTTGCCATTGGCTAAGAATAATATATATAATATAAAGTTTTATTTTAAAGAAGTTAAAAGTACATTTAAACTCATTTTGTCTTTAGATTTTTAATCCCTTATGGTGTATGTGTTTTGATACAGTATATATATGTGCTGGATATTTTTCTGATTTTCTTATTTCAGAAGAAATTTCTTTGAAGAACACTGTTACAGTTCTGCAATCCCTTATCCACAATTCCGTATCATGAAGCACTCTGAAAACTGAAAGTGTTTCATAACAAAATAGGCAGCAAATCTGATCTGCCCTGGACTCATTTGAATGCAAAACCTGACCTGAACTGGCATAAGCTTATTTGTAGTTTTTATTTATCCCACAACTTAGTTTGAATACAAATACATTTCTTTACAGAAATATTAATGTGCTTTATTACCTAATGCTGTTCTGGACCCCATTTATCACAGTATATGGTATGCTGTAAGTCAGAATCAATTTGGCAACAGTGGATTTGGTTTTTTGGTTTATGATACATTACTATTATAAAATACGAACAAAAAAAATTCATTCTGAAATACAGCCAGCCCCAAGTTTCAGATTAGAAATTGTGCTCCAATAAATATTTGTTGAACAAATAAATGAATTAATTATTTAATGAGTTCATGCTTTACTATATCAACCCCTGATTTTACTTTCTGTTGAGCAGTGGCTAAGATCCCATCACCACTTATCATCTAGGTTCTAATATATTAGACAGCCATCTAAAGAGAGAGGAGCTCTGAGTCTTTGAAATTGCCTAAGATTATTTCAGTTTCTTTTTACATGTAATGATGAATGGCATTTGTGCACTGGGCTTTCATTAGATTGTTATACTATATCATCCATTTATCCACTCATATCATCCACTTATCCACTCACTTCCTTTTCTTTTTGCTCGTGTTGGGGTGCGTAGTGACCCTATGCACAACAGAATGAAATACTTCCCAGTCCTGTGCCATCCTCACAATCATTGCTATGTTTGAACTCACTGTTGCAGCTGCTGTGTCAATCCATGCCATTGAGGGTCTTCCTCTTTATCACTGACCTTGTGTTTTACCAAGCGTGATATCCTTCTCCGGGAACTAGTCCCTTCTGGTAACATGTCCACAGTATGTGAAACAAAACCTCACCATCCTCACTTCTAAAGAGTATTCTGGCTGTACTTCTTCTAAAACAGATTTGTTCATTCTTTTGACAGGCTACAGTATATTTAATATTCTTT
>NW_006922064.1:1714359-1718761 GCF_000298275.1 Orycteropus afer afer
ACCTTGTCCATAGCAAAGAAGAATGAATAAAACCAAAAGTTCATGGAAACAATTAGTCCTAGCAACTGCTACACCATGCAATTCACAGCCTATACACTATGAGACCAGAAGAACTAGACGGTGCCTGGCTACCACTGTCAACCACTTGGAGGGGGATCTATGTAGGAGATCCTGGATAGAGTGAGAGAACAATGTGGAACAAAATTCAAAATCATTTGGGGAAAAAAAAAAAAAGCGGGGGGGACCAGGTTTGCTATTCTAATAGAGCCTGGTGGACCCACTGAGACTATGGCCCCTAGGTGTCCTTCAGGTCTGGAAATGAACCCACACCTGTGGCTTCCAGCCAAACCAAAGAAAGGAATACGAGTTGAACATTTACCTGAGGTAGATACACTCCTTGGAGAACAATCATGGGAGGAAGAAGGGTTGTTTATGCACTGGGAGACAGCTCAAGGGGCTGGAGCGCATGGAGGGATGGATACAGGGAAGAGGTAACTATCGGGAGGAAGTAGGAGGGGAACTGTTGCATTGTGGTAAATTGTGGTCAATGTCATGAGACAAAGTATATGTGAACTGCTATATGAAAAGTGAATTTGCTCTGTAAATTTTCACCCAAATCACAATTAAAAAAAAAACTTTAGCAATTAAAAAAAAATGGTGTATTAAAGTCTCCTACTATTATTGTGGGAGCTCTGGATATTGCCTAAGGCACTTGACTGCTAACCAGAAGGCTGGCAGTTCAAACCTCCCAGACATTCCTCAGAAGGACGGTTGGGCAATCCGCTTCCGTAGTGATACTGCCTCAGACACCCAAGGAGGGGTCACATCTAATTCTCTTTCCAGTTCTGTGAAGTTTTGATACATGTATTTCATAGCTCCTCCATTGGGTGTGCAGATATGTATTATGGTTACGGCCTCTTGTTGGATTGACCTTTTAATTGTTATATAATGCCCTTTCTTGTCTCTTATACTGGCTTTTGCCTTAAAGTCTATTTTATCAGAAATTAATATTGCTACTCCTGCTTTATTTTTAATTGTCATTTGTTTGATATGTTTTTCCATCCTTTGATTCTTAGGTAGCATATTGATGAGTCATGTTTTCTTATCTGTTCTAGCATAAATATATACTTATATAATAATATATATAATACTTCAGACTGGGAGCATGCTGCTAAATTAGTTTCTGTGGAAGTCATCTTAGTGCATATAAATTCTTTTAATTAGATACAGTGGAATAAATTGCACAACTCTCAAGTATACACCTCAATGAATATTTATCTATGTATACTCTGGTAGCATAGTGCCTAAGGCACTTGACTGCTAACCAGAAGGCTGGTGGTTCAAATCCACCAGCCACTCCTCAGAAGGAAGGTGGGGCAATCTACTTCTGTAGTGATACTGCCTCAGAAACACAAGGAGGGGTCGCTATGAGTCGGGCCCGACTAGACAGCACATAACAACAACAACAATAAATGTAGAATAAGATAGCTACCTGAGTAGCCAATACCTAGATCAAGCCCCCCACTCCAAATACTCTGATACCTACTACCATAAATTAGTTACATCTGCTTTCAGAATATCATATAATGGAATCATATAATATAAACTCTCTTGTGTCTGGCTTCTTCTGCTGAGGACAAGTCACATAAATTTACAACGGGTTAATCCTGACTATGAAGGCAGTTCAAAATAATTCAAGAACAGAATTTGGGGCAGCCAATTTACACTGCCTAACCACTGGGTTTCCAAAGCTGTATAATCTTTGAGGAAGTTGATTGCCTCATTTTCCTCCCAGGGAGCATCTAGTGGGTTTGAACTGCTGACCTTCTGGTTAGCAGCCAAATGACTTATCCACTATGCCACCAGGACTCCTTTAATCTGCACTGCCTACCTAGGTATGGTTCTGTGCATTAAAGCTAAAACCTCACTAGTGGTCTTTAGCTTATACAAAAATCAGTTGCATTGTGGTAAAGAATTTCAAATTCTCAATGGAATTCAGACTTTCTGGAGCCACTGAGGCTAGATATCCTCCCAAAACTATTGCCCTGAAATAATCTTTAAACTTTAAACCTTAAACCAAAAATATCCCCTGAAGTCTTCTTGGAACCAAAATATAGCTTATTTTAATTAGTAAAGTACATCTGCTTTCAGTATTGTGCTCTTTTAAAGAATTTTCTATATGAGATCAAATTGACACTGCAACTCAAAAGATTGGATGGGGAAGTTAGTGACAGTGGGTTTAAGATAATGGTAGTGAGATAATGTAGAATAAAATAGCAACAATGGTAGCATAACTTGAAGAATGTAACCAATGTCACATGTAGAAGTCGTCGAAAACGGGTATGTTTGGCTGTGTATACTTTCACCAAAAGTTTAAAAAAACTTTTTTTTTAATCATTTGCACTGCATTTGAAAAATAGTGAATATTGTTCTGCTCCCTAATGGTTAGCAGGTTATATAGGAAGACTCTTTTTCCTATAATCAAACATGTATCTCACCATGCCTGCTTATAATAAAAATTGCATCCTTAGCAATCTGCTTTCTAAGATCCCCATAGATTTGTTGAAGGTCCTTGCCTCCACTTAAACCCTGGCGCCTGCACTTCTACCTCAAAAGAAACATGATCACCTTTATTAAAACAGCGCTTTGCCAGTACATGAAGCTGCCAAAAGCTGCAGCAGCATACTCAGTGAAAATCTAATGTATTCAGCAGCTAGTACAGAATCATTAAAGCTAAAGCCACATCCAAGCTAGAAGCCTCGATTTTCACATGATACTTTACAAACTACACTTCTTGCTAAAGTCTTGAGACTCACAGTCCATTGACTCAGAAATGTTTAGATATGTGAGGTGGTCTTATAACTGGAACACCTTCCCCACTGAGTCATGAGCCAATTAATAAGTAAGACAAAAGAGTCAATTGATGGAGAACCAAAGTGTCACCTATTTTACTGATAAAGTCTAGGTTAACGGACATAGATCAAATCTGTGGGCAAATAGATTTCCTGATGGTGAACCTGAGTTGGAACTGACTCAACACTACACAACAACAATACAGGACATTGGTGGTTTAGTGGTAGAAATCTCATCTTCAATGCAGGAGACCTGGCTTCAATTGTCAGCCAGTGCACCCCACGCACAACACCTGTCATTGGAGGCTTAGATGTTGCTAAGATAATGAATAGGTCTCAGCAGAGCTCCCAGACTAAGATGGATTAGGAATGGATGGATTGAAAACTCCTTTCACTTACTAATATAAATAAGAATTTCACCATTTTTGCAAGTAGCTTTAGATGTCAAAACAGCAAAACAGCTTACAAATAGGACATCCTGTTTAAACACACTATACTCATATTCTAGACCCATCTTAAGAACAAGATTTTCTTTATAAATAACTTGTAGAAAACAGACAGTAGAAAACTGGAAAGGCCCTAGAGATTATCTCATCATAGGAAGAATTCAAACAACTAAACGTTACTTTAAACTTTAAATATTTTCATAACCAAGTATTATGGGCAGGAAATAAAACAGCTATAAACCAAACTCACTGCCATCGAGTCGGATCCGAATCACAGGGGCTCTCCTTGGGTTTCTGAGGTGGTATCACTACAGAAGTAGGTTGCCCAATCTTCCTTCTGAGGAGTGGCTGGTGGGTTTGAACCGCCAGCATTCTGGTTAGTAGTAAAATGCCTTAGGCACTATGCCACCAGCTATATTGAATCAAAATGTCTTCAGATATTTTGCTATTTCAGCAAGTCTGAGCTCTTCATCACAATTTAACTTAAACACATTTAGGAGACCTGTGATTATACAGTGTCTAGAATATAACATCACATCTAAGATGCTAATTATTTAAATGATATTTATAAAGACATAAATTATCTTTAAGAACAATCTCAAAAATTTTAAGAACCAAGAAAGGGGAATAATACCAAAATGATGGATGAAATATAACTGAAAATATTTCAATTGACTCTTTTGTCTTACTATATATATGTATATGTATATATATATATATATGTGTGTGTGTGTATATATATATGTGTGTGTATATATATATGTGTGTGTGTGTGTGTGTCTTACTATAGATAGCTGAAAATTAGAAGAAATGTTTTTTTCATGTGAGACATAACAAAAAAAATGATATAGTGATCAGCCATATTTAAAACATCACAACTAAGTTAGCAAAGTCAACTAAATCTTCCACATTATAAAAATGCATTTCCTAAACTAAGAAAAAAAATATAAATAAATGTTTGGGTAAGGTTTTTTTTCCCCCCTCCACTTATGCCCATGGGATTTTTTTCTTTCTTTCTCTCTTTTTTTTTTAATTGTGATTTGGGTGAAGATTTACAGAGCAAATTCACTTTCCATACAGCAGTTCACATATACTTTGTCTCAT
>NW_006922064.1:1721170-1723904 GCF_000298275.1 Orycteropus afer afer
CCTTGTTTCTACCACTTTATCTTGCTTCTTTGTGTGGACTGTGATGGTCTGTTGTTTCCAAGGCATCGTGGTGTTATATTTAGATCTCTGTTAACTGTTTGTGAAGAGCAGCCAAGGGTGATTCAGGCTCTTCTTGGTGATCTTCTGGTTAGCAGCCAAATGGCTTACCCACTACACCACCAGAGGTCCTTAGAATGGGTAGAGTAGGGGGAAATTACATGTGCTGTTTAGGATATGATAAATGTAAATGATTATTAGTTATCTATTTATGACTATTAGTTATCCAAGGGAGTTCTGGTGGCATAGTGCCTAAGGCACTTGACTACTAACCAGAAGGCTGGTGGTTCAAATCCACCAGCCACTCCTTGGAAGGAAAGTTGGGCAATCTACTTTTGTAGCGATACTGCCTCGGAAACCCAAGGAGGGGTCGCTATGAGTCAGGTCTGACTTGATGGCACATAGCAACAATAACATCATTAGTTATCCAAATGGGCACATTTAATAGACAGTTAGCTATCTATGTCTAAAACTCAGTGAAAAACTCAAGCCAAAAGGCATACGTTTGAGGAGAATCATTTGCATATTAATGGATTTCAAACCCATGAGATCTCTGAGAAATCTCTTGAAAAGAAGAGAAGAGACAATCAGCCCCAGAATTCCAATGTGTTGCTAGGTTTACTTACTTTCAAAAGGAATTTCTGGTTTATTCCTGATTTATAAGGTGCACCTTATGTCTGAAAGCCAGAGAATGTGTCATTTTCATTTGACATAGAGACATTTCTTCTATATCATGACCCAATAATATAAAACATATAATTATATTATAATTTCAATGCTTCAATATTTTCAGCATTTCACATTCTTTATATAATTCTACAATGTCATATTTATTGAGCAAAACTACCTCAGAGGTGAAAGTTTATTTCTCTTAGCTTTCTTTTTTTCAAGTCAATCAATTTATCACCTTTCAAACAAATTGACTTTATTTTCAATAATACCCCATATTTTCATATTGTGATCAAGTTTTCTAACCTAATGACTTCTTACCTCTTTCTCCACATTCAGATAGTCATTGAAAAGTATAATTTGGTTTTGAGTATTCTGGTGTAGTAAAATAGAATTTAATAGTTACAGCATTTTCTTGGAAGGTGTGTGGTAATAAAGGGGAAACATAAAGGCTATTAAACACAATTTGAGAATTTTAAAACAAATATGACAGTAATAGGCAAAGGACTTTATATTATATGCTAAACAACTGTGTACACTAGAACTCATCTATTTGATACTGTCCTTCATATCAGTATTCCATTACAAACAATTGGAAGTAAAGACAGGGTTGTACCTATCTTTGTATAGCTTGTGTACAGTCATTTATTCTTTTATTCACTCTGGTGGCATAGAACCTAAGGCATTTGACTGCTAACCAGATGACTGGTGGTTCAAACCCACCAGCCACTCCTCAGAAGGAAGACTGGGAAATCTACTTCCGTAGAGATATCACTTCAGAAATGCAAGGAGATTTCACTATGAGTCAAACCAGAAGACTGGCAGTTCAAACCCACCAGCCACTCCTCAGAAGAAAGGTTGGGCAATCCACTTCTGTAGTGATACTGCCTCAGAAACCCAAGGAGGAGTCACTATGAGTCAGGTCCAACTCAATGGCACATAACAACAACAAAAAAACAAGGGGGAGGGCGGTTCCAGCAAGATGGCGGACTAGGCAGAAAGACTACACAGACCCTCTTCAACAAAGAAAAGGGAAACCAATTAACAAGGACACAGAGATAATCCTGGACCACTGAGCCTTGAAGGGAAGGATACAGAAGTGGACTAAACCCCAACTAGCAGAAGAATTTGCGTGAAAATACCAAAAAACGAGACACGTGGAGCTGCAGTCTGGCAGCGATCCTGAGAAATCCTGACGGCACAGACAGCTTGGAGATTCCTGAGTGGTGGTAGGACCTAGGAATTAAACTAAAAATCAGCCCTGCTACCCAGGGACTGCATGGAGGACTGTGCACAGTGGCTGGGGAATAAACAGAGGTGAAGAGAAAGGCGGGCTGAGCTGTGGACTTTTGCCAGTCTGGAGAGTGCAGTCATTTTGAAGGTTTAAAAGCAGCTTGACTATTTTGGATATTTAAAAACACAGTGCTCTCACAGATTCCTGGGGCTTAAGAACATGTTCTGCTTTCCCAAGGACACCCCAGAGCCACAAGACTGAAAAGGTACGACATTCCTCTTGTTACTCTTATAGCCCACACCCACTTGGTGAACGAAGCTGCAGCCATCCTCCACTCCCACCTACATTGGGGCCCACAAGAACTCCATCAGAGTCTGTGTGCTCAGACGGAGCCTGGGTGCCCTGCCCTGTTCTCCATCGATGCTTTATTTTTCTCTTTTTTGATTTTTTACTTTTTCGCTTTCTTTTTTCTGGTGATTAGTTTGCTTGTATTTGTCTGTTTTAAAACAACTATTATTATTAATACTTTTGTCCTTTTTATCATTATTCTTAATCTTCTCCTCCCAGGTCCTAGTTTTCAACATTTTTTCTTTTCCCTGTTCCTGGTTGAAATTTTTTTTTTTTTTTAAATTTAAGATTTTTTCCCCCTTTTTTCTCATGGTTAACCCTGTTCCCTGTTTTTCTTTTTGCATTGTTCCCATTTTTTTTTTCTGTACCTCACACCACACACAAAAACGAACTCCAGATGGATCAAAGACTTAAATGTGAAACCTA
>NW_006922064.1:1726021-1740364 GCF_000298275.1 Orycteropus afer afer
AGTTGAACATTTACCTCAAGTAGATATTCTCCTTAGAGAGAACACTCATGGGAGAAAGAAGGGCTGCTTATGCACAGGGATACAGCTCAGGGGGCAGGAGTACATGGAGTGATGGACACAGGGAAGAGGTAACGAGGGGGAGGAAGTGGCAGGGGAGCTGTTTCATTGTGGTGGACTGTGGTCAATATCATGAGACAAAGTATATGTGAACTGTTGTATGGAAAGTGAATTTGCTCTGTAAATCTTCACCTAAATCACAAAAAAAAAAAAAATGCTTCTGTCTTTGGGTTAAATATAACAGGCAAGTGACTTAAAAAAAAAAAAAAAAACACCTGGGGGAGAAATTTAATCATATTATTTTTAGAAAGTTCACTCTGGCCACAGGATAAAGGATGGATTGGAAAGGAGCAAGAACAGAGGGCAGTGGTAAGTTCAGAGAGGAGGTTGTTGAAATAAACTCAGAAAAAAAATGATGAATGACTCACAGATTTTTGTTTGAAGTTAGCTGGGGACAGTCATTCACTAGGATTCTGAATTCAAGAATAAGGACATAAAAATTGTTTTGCTGGGGGATGTGAGGGAGACAGATATGATTTCCAAATTGATTTCCAGATTCAGATGTCTAGTAAGAAGTAGTACACAGCGTTTTGGAGGTTAAGAGACAAATCTGTGTTAGGGAAACATAAAGTTGGGATCTATTGTCACGTGGGTGGTAGTTGAAGTCACAGAAGTAGGTATCTTACCCAGAGGACAGTGTAGATCCAGGGTTGGCAAACTAGGACCTGAAGACCAAATCTGGCCTGTCACATGTTTTTGTGAATAATACTTATAGGAACACCACAATGCCCATTTGTTAATACATTATCTATAGCTGCTTTTACACAATGGCAAAGTTAAATTGTTGCAACAGAGACTGTATAGCCTACAAAACCTAATGGAGTCAATGGTGTCAGAACTCTAGAAACTAAGCAAACACAGCATCAAGAAAAAGTGATATATAAATGTTAGGAAAGCATTGGTTTTCCACCTGTCCATATCACTCCTTGACTTCACAAGGCCATCTTGGGGCAGCTATATTGACCAGTACATCCAGGCAGGGAATCTGGTATTGGGGCAGCCACAGCCAGACCTCCAGGAAAAAAACCCTGGGTTGAAGCAATGACAGTTTGTGCTCCCAAACAGGGAGCCTGATATTAAATGGTGATGGCCAGCATGCTCAAATAGAGAACTTAGTGTTAAAGTAGACAACTACAGCCTTCAATAATTGAACAAGAAGGAGAAAAAGAGGAAGAATCTTATTTGCAGAGTTATCACATTATAATAATCAAATGTCCATGTTTCACCAAAAATAACAAGGTGTACAAAGAATTTAAAAGTACAACTCATGCAAAAGAACAAAATGTTGTGTTGTTTTGTGCTATCAAGTCGTTCTGACATATAGTGATCCTAAATGACACACCACTGGGTTTCCAAGACTGTAATCTTTACAGGAGCACATCACCATGTCTTTTCTCCTATAGAACCACTTGTGGATTTGAGTTACCTACATTTTGCTTAACTATGACATCACCATAGCTCCTTTAAAATAACAAAATAAGGTGACAAAAACCACCCCTGAGGAAGGAGAATTACTTACTAGACTTACTAGACAAGGGGTAATCTTGTGAAGGATGATATTAATGCAAAGTAGCATTTGGTACAGGGAAAGAATAGAAGAGAGTCATCCACGAGGGTCAGGCTTTAAAGGAAGTCTGGTGAACTACTCCTGAGTTGGGGAAGAACCCTTGACAATCCTGGACAAAAGGAAATCTAAGAGCTGGCCTCAAATCAGCTTCATATAGGGGCAGAGCCTAGATTTATCCAAACCTTGGATCAAAACAACCAAATCACTCTAATAATCTCAGAATAATAGAAATGAAACAAAATTTGGTATTTCACAATAAAAGTGGTTTGTTGTTGTTGATAGGTGCTGTTGAGTTGGTTCTAACTCCTGGTGATCTTACACACAACAGAACAAAATGTTGCCAGGTCCTGCATCATCCTCACAATTGTTGCTATGTTTGAGCCCACTGTTGTAGCCACCGTCTAAGCCATTTCATTGAAGGCCTCCCTCCTTTTCACTGACTCTCTAGTTTACCAGGCATGATGCTTTTCTCCAGTGATTAGTCCCTCTTGACAACATGTCAAAAGTACCAATATTTAGTGCAATTGAGTCTGTGGTGAAATTCTTACATAAATTGATATATTTTTAAAAAACAAGTACATACTATGTAGAGCCATGTTAACATTTATATCCTTTATTCCAATTATTACATTTGAGAATTAATGT
This sequence comes from Orycteropus afer afer, assembly GCF_000298275.1. Taxonomy (NCBI): domain Eukaryota; kingdom Metazoa; phylum Chordata; class Mammalia; order Tubulidentata; family Orycteropodidae; genus Orycteropus; species Orycteropus afer. The sequence goes on from NW_006922064.1 coordinate 1,728,351, forward strand.
TAAGCAAATAATCAGAGAAGAAGAGCAAATTTGTGAACATGGCCATTTATTACATCAATAATTTATAATATGAACAATTATAAATTTATAATTTATAAATTATAAATATAAAAACTTAAATGTCCAGCAAAGCAATACTGATTAAATAAATAATAGCATATCCATAAATAGAGTATCATTCAGCAACTGTGTAGTCACATTTTAATAGAAATATTTTAAGATGTGGAAAAATATTCTCAACATAATGTTAAATGAAAAATTCAGAACATCAAGTCATATATGTTGTTATTGTTGTTCAGTACCATTAAGTCAGCTATAACTCATAGTGACCCTATGTACAACAGAACAAAACACTGTCCAGTCCTGCTCCAGTCTCACAATCCTTGCTATACCTGAGCCTATCATTGTAGCCACTGTGTCAATGCATCTCATTGAGGGTCTTCCCATTTTTCACTGACCCTCTGCTTTACCAAACATGATATCCTTCTCCAGGGAATGGTCCCGTCTGACAATATGACCAAACTAGGTCAGACAATGTCTGTCCATCCTCATTTCCAAGGAGCATTCCAGCTGTACTTCTTCCAGGACAGATTTGTTAGTTCTTCTGGCAGTTCATGGGACTTTCAGTATTCTTCAGCAACACCACAACTCAAAAGCATTAACTCTTCTTTGATCTTCTTTAGTTACTGTCCAGCTTTCATAAGCATATGAGGTAACTGAAAATACCATGATTTGGGTTAGACGTACCTAAGTCTTCAAAAAGACATCTTTGCTCTTCAGCACTTTAAATAGGTCTTTTGCAGATTTGCCCAGTGAAATACGTCATCTGATTTCTTGACTGCTACTTCCATTGGTGTTGATTGTGGAACCAAGTAATAAGAAATCTTTGACAACTCAATCTTTTCTCCATATATGGTGATGCAGCTTATTTGTCCAGTTGTGAGGATTTTCCTTTTCTGGATGTTTCTTGATTTTCTTGATTTCTTAATTTTCGTTAAGGTGTAATCCATATGGCAGACATGAAGTCTTTAATCTTCATCAGTAAGTGCTTCAAGTCATCTTCACTTTCAGCAAGCAAAGTTGTGCCATCTGCATAACACAGGTTGTTAATGAGTCTTCCTCCAATCTTGATGCCACATTCTTCTTCATACAGTCCAACTTCTCAGATTACATGCTCAACATACAGATTGAACAAACATGGTGAAAGGATACAACCCTGACACACTCTCTTACTGATTTTAAACCATGTAGTATGCCCTCGTTCTGTTTGAACAAGAGCCTCCTAGTCTATGCACAGGTTCCTCATGAGCACAACCAAGCATTCTGGAATTCCCATTCTTCTCAATGTTATACATAATTTGTTATGATCCACACAGCTGAATGCATTTGCATACTCAATAAAACACAAGTAAACATCTTTCTGGTATTCTTTGCTTTCAGCCAAGATCCATCTGACATCAGAAATGATATCCCTCATTCCACATCTTCTTCTGAATCCAGCTTACATTTCTGCAAGTTCTCTGTCAATATACTGCTACAACTGTTTTTGAATTATCTTCAGTAAGATTTTACTTTCATGTGATATTAATGATACTTTTGTCCAATAATTTCCACATTCTGTTGGATCACCTTTCTTTGGAATGAGTACAAATATGGATCTCTTCCAGTCAGTTAGCCAGGTAGCTGTCTTCCAAATTTCTTGGCATAGTTGAGTAAATATCTCCAATGTGGCATCCATTTGTTGAACCATCTCAATAGGTATTCCAGCAATTCCTGGAAACTTGTTTTTCACCAGTGCAGCTTTGACTTCTTCTTTCAGTACTATTGGTTCTTGATCATATGCCATCTCCTGAAATGGATGAACATAAACCAATTCTTTTTGGTACAGTGACTCTGTGTATTCCTTCCATCTTCTTTTGATGACTCCTGCATCATTCAATCTTCTGCCCATAGAATCTTTCAATATTACAACTCAAGGCTTGAATTTTTCTTCAGTTCTTCAGCTTGAAAACTGCCAAGCATGTTCTTCCTTTTTTGTTTCTTTCCCCTGGTCTTTGACATTTCATTATAATAATTGACTTTGTCTTCTAAAGCTGCTCTTTGAAATCTTCTGTTCAGCTGTTTTATCTTGTCAAAATGACAAGATAAAACAGCTGAACAAAAGATTTTGAAGAGCAGCTTGAGAAATTTCTTTCATTTGCTTTAGCTACTCTCTGTTCAAGAACAAGTTTCAGAGTCTCTTCTGACATCCATTTGGTCTCTTCTTCCTTTCCTGTCTTTTTAATGTCCTTTTGCTTTCTTCATGGATGATGTTCTTGAAATCATCCACAATTCATCTGTTTTTCAGTCATTGGTGTTCAGGGTCAAACCTACTCTTTAGAACATCTCTAAATTCAGGTGAGATATAGTCAAGCTATATTTTGGCTCTCATGCACATGTTTTAATTGTCTTCAGCTTCAACTTGAACTTGCATGTTAGCAATTGATGGTCTGTTCTACAGTCAGCTCCTAGCTTTGTTTTGGCTGACTATACTGAGCTTCTCCATCAACTCTTTCCACAGATGTAGTCTATCTGATTCCTGTGTATTCCACCTGGCAAGGTCTGAGTGTATAGCCACCATTTATTTATGTTGTTGAAAGAAGGTATTTGCGATGAGTAAGTTGTTGGTCTTGCAGAATTGCATCATATGATCTCCAGAATCATTTCTATCAGCAAGGCCATATTTTCCAACTACTAGTGATTCTTCTTTGTTTCCAGCTTTGGCATTCCAGTCACCAGTAAAAATCAATACATCTTGATTGCATGTTCAGCCAATTTCAGACTGCAGAAGTTGGTAAAAATCATCAATCTCCTCATCTTTGGCTTTAGCGGTTGGTGTGTAAATTTGAGTAACAGTAGTATTGACTGGTCTTCCTTGTAGGTGTATGGATATTATCCTATTATTGACAGCATTGTACTTCAGGATAGATTTTGAAACATTCTTTGTGACAGTGAATGCCATGTCATTCCTCTTCAATTTGCCATTCCCAGAATAGTGGATCATGTGGTTGTCTGATTCAAAGGGGACAGAAAGTCCATTTCTCCCCACTAATGCAAGGATATCAATCTTTATGCATTCCATTTCATTTCTGACAACTTCCAATTTTCCTAGTTTCATACTTTGTACATTCCACATTCCAATTATTAATGATTGTTTGCAGCTGTTTCTTCCCATTTTGAGTTGTGCCACATCAGCAAATGGAGGTCCCAAAAGTTTTACTCCATCCATGTCTTTAAAGTCGACTCTACTCTGAGAAGGCAGCTCTTCCCCAGTCGCATGTTGGGGGCCTTCTGACCTGAGGTGCTCACCTTTGTCACTAAATCAGACAATGTTTCAGGGTTATTCATAAAGTTTTCCAGTAGCATATCAGACAGTGTTTCACTGCTATTAATAAGATTTTCATTGGCCAATACTTTGAGAAGTGGATGGCCCCTTCCTTCTTCAAAGTCTGTCTTAGTCTGGAAGCTGCACTGAAACCTGTCCACCATGGGTGACCCTACTGGTATTTGAAATACTGGTGGCATAGCCTCCAGCCTCACAGCAACACACACACCACCACAGTATGACAAACTGACAGAAGAGTGGTGGAAGTCATATATAGATTAGGCAATTTAGCCTTATATTTAAGAGTTTGGCTTCTAGCATGGGAAAAACAAGAAGTTATCTACAAGTGGCAACCAATAAGATTACACTCAGATTTCTTGGCACAGACCATGCAGGCAAGAAGACAGGGGGATGGTATATATAAAACACTGACAGAGAAAAATTTCCATCCAAGAATTACATACTTGGCAAAATTGTCCCTCAAATATAATGGTGAAATTAGGGCATTTCTAGATAAGCAGAAATTAAGGGAATTTGTTAAAACCAGACCAACCTTACAAGAGATGCTAAAGGGAGTCCTTTGGACAGAGAAGCAACAACAGCAAACAATAGCTTACCATTAACACACATGATGACATAACCCAGAAACCAACCTAGTTATAGAAATATCCAAAGTAAATAAGCCTACAAGATTGTAAACAGGGAACCAGAGACATTAATTGACAAATGAGGACAACTACAAACCAAAAAGAGGGAAAAAAACGTGTAATTACAGAACTTCTAAATGGTAGGGAAGTCAAGACAAGTACAAGGTAGAACAGACTGTTCTAAACTTGGGAAGAAATTATAAATCACAAGGTAACCTCAAAGAAAAATGATAAACCTTCACATCAAAATAAAAAAGAGGACCAGTACAAATATTTGTGGTTGTTGTCATGTGCCATCCAGTCAGACATGACTCATAGCAACGTTTTCTTGGGTTTCTGAGGCAGTATCACTACGGAAATAGATTACCCAACCTTCCTTCTGAGGAATGGCTGGTGGGTTTGAACCACCAGCCTTCTGGTTAGCAGTCAAGTACCTTAGGCACCATGCTATCAGAGCTCCCAGTACAAATATTTAGCAAATACTAAAACAATAGCAACAAAGGAAGTGATAACATGATTCATAAACAAAATGAGCTCAGCACCAAAAAGTATATGAAACAAAAAAGTCAGCACCATGAAAAAGCACATAACAAAATGACAGCAACAAATACATACTTGTTAATAATTATATATTTTACAAGGGACTTATCGCTAAAATTTATAGAAAACTCCAACACCCCAACAACAAAAAGATTAAAAATCCAATTAAAAAATGGACAGAGGATATGAATGGACACTTCATCAAAGAGGATATTCAGGCAGCCAGCACATACATGAAGAAATGCTCATGATCATCAGCCATCAGAGAGATGCAAATCAAAACAGCAATGAGATACCATCTCACCCCAGCACTAATGGCAAAGTTCAACAAGACAGAAAATTACAAATGCTGGCAAGAATGTGGAGAGATTGAGACTCTCATACACTGCTGGTGGGACTGTAAAATGATACAACCACTGTGGAAAACAGTATGGAGATTCCTTAAAAATTTGGAATTAGAAATATTATTTGACCTAACAATCCCATTACCAGGTATATATCCTAAAGAAATAAGAGCCAGGACAAGAACAGATATATGCACACCCATGTTCATTGAAGCACTATTTATAATAGCAAAAAGATGGAAACAACCTATGAGCATATCAACAGAAGAATGGATAAAAACTGTGGTACATACACACAATGGAATACTATGCAACCCTAAAGAATAATGCGGAATCTGCAAAACACCACATAACATGGATGAACTTGGAAGACATTATACTGAGTGAAATAAGTCAATCACAGAAGAAAAATACAGTATTAGTTCATTATTGTAAAAAGTCAAGCAAAGTCTTATATATGGAAGGTAACTTCTTTGTTGATTACCAGGGGTGGGCAGGGAGGGGGGGGGATCACTGCAAAAAAAAAAAAGCATTCACCCACGTCACTTTAGTTTTGTATATTTCACTGTACATAAATTATATTTCAATAAAATGCATTTTTTAAAAAAAGAGTTTGGATTCTGAAGTCAAACCAACATAAGTTTGAATCTCTATTTCACCACTCACAAGCTATGTGACTTTAAAAAGTCACACAGCCTACTTAAATCTTAGTTTCTTCATTTGTAAAATAATATTAATTCTCAGGATTGATGTAAATATACAAGAAAATTATGACTTTAAAACACAACACAGTAACTGGCATGTAGACAACTTCAATAAACAGCATGTATTATTATTAGAAAAAAATACCTTTTTTACTTCTTTGCACTTAATACCTTCATATGTTTCCCAAATTTCTCCCATTTAAGGGTTCCTATTTTTTATAATTAGAGAGAACATTATTTTAAAAGACAATAAATATTTTAAAAGCTTTCCTCAAGTTTGTGGAGGTAATAAAAATATTGCTAAGACACTGGGGACCTCTCCCAAATTTTATTTCGCATGTAGCTCTCCAACCTGGTCAAATTTCAGTTATTTAACAATCCTTTTCAAATCATGATCTGGTAGGGTGGCCCCTAGGTTTGTGTCAATATAAAGCCAATCTTAATTAGCTAAGAGGTAAAACCACTGTCTTCAAGACACCCAGGCAGATTTACAGGAGGTACTCAGAAAGAAAAAAAAAAGATACAAGTAGAGTTAAAAAGCCTCTCACTTCATCTCAGTCTTTTACAATCTCATCAGTCAAGGACAGAAATGGAAAGAACTTAATACTTGCCACCTCTAAACACACATCCTAATAGAAGTGGAGGGTGGAGTCATAGCAGACTAATGATCAAATCATTTAAGGTGTTGACTTCTAAATTCAAGATAGCAAAATTTTTCTCTGATTTATACTCTTCTATTATTAAATACTAAATATTATTTAATATTTCCAAGTTATATCTATAGGTATATTTTGAAAAAATTTCAACTCAAGTCAGAACAACTTTCTCTAGGAAAATAGCATGTGCCCAGCAGTTGGAGGTCTCAGCAAAGCTTGGAAATGAGGAGATGGAACAACTCTGGAACCTTACATGCAGGATTCGAATGGGCCTGAAGTGAGATGTAGTTGGAACCAGTCACCTTTGAAAAGGTTTTACACAGCTTCAGGATATCTGAGACAAAACTTATGCTCATGGGAAATGGGATATGCCTTCTTTTGCCTGAGTTTAGAATGTACAAATACCTCCAAGCAAGCTCCTCCACAACCAGAATTCTCTGAGTTTTTCATGAGCAGAAGCCTGACATTGTCACAAAATACTTTGGCATAAATGTTCAGAGAACATGGTTTTCTCTTTATCTTAGAGATAGGTCCATTAAGGCTCTGCTTCTAGGAGCTATTTATCTAATATCTCTGAGGTACTTCAAAACCAAATCAAAGATTCATTCAATTGGTAAGTAAGGCTTGGTGAGGAAGGAGTCAGACCTAGTCTAGAATACGAGGACTTCCCTAGACTCCCCAAAGGGAAAATTAGATCAGCTTATTGAGAAATCATTGCTAAAATAATTATTCTCACTGCATTCATACACGTGTTTAACACTAATGGTTAATAGTGACTCAGTGAATGTTACTTTCTTCTGCTAAAAGCTCTCAAATAGGTTTCTAGCACTTAGACTGGGAATTAAATATGTTTCAATTAAATGAAATAATATCTGCAAATGTAAAACTAATTTAATTCAAAAGTCTGATTCAGAGAGATGCATCCTCTAGTATTGATAAAGGGCTGATACAAAATATGGCTAAAAATCATTTCTAGACAACATCTTTTCTATAAAACAAGCAGACACCACTAACAGAAGTGTTAAATAAAATTCTGCTGACAAGAGAGGAAAACAAAATGAGGAAATCTAAGGTAACTAGAACCTAGAAAATGTTGTTGTTGTTATGTGCCATCAAGGCAGACCTGACTCATAGCGACCCCTCTTGGGTTTCTGAGGTGGTATCACTACGGAAGTAGATTGTCCAACCTTTCTTTGGAGGAGTGGCTGGTGGCTTGAACCACCAGCCTTCTGGTTAGCAGTCAAGTGCCTTAGGCACTATGCTACCAGAGCTCCTAACCTAGCAAATACATGGATGTATTTATCAATCAGTTTGTTCATCTATGCCTTGAATTGAACTGCCCCAAAATATAACACTTCTCAGTGTATGATTTTTGAACACACTTTTATCTAATCAGGAGCTCTGGTGGCATAGTGCCTAAGGCATTAGTGATACCACCTTGGAAATCCAAGGAGGGGTCGCTATGAGTCAGATCCCACTCCATGGCAGTGAGTTTGGTTTGGTGGTTTGGTTTTATCTAACCACTCCTCTGAAAGATTCAGAGATTAAAATTACTTCTCATTCAGTTAAAGAGAAACTAGACCCACCTCTGAAAAGCAAGTTAAGAAATTATTCTAGGACAGTGATTCCCAAATTCTTAAACCCCACTCCCATAGATTCTGACTGAAGTTATTTTTAAAAGTTCCCCCCAGATGACCCTGATAAAGAGCCAGATTTGGAAACTAGGTATAACTAGGAAGTTGTTTCAGCAGATGGTGTCCCAGCCACAATAGACCAAGTGAGACAGGATAGAACTTAGACAGAACTTGAATGAAATGGTAAGTGTCAGGACAAGCAGAGCAGCAAAATAAGTACAGAGGGTCAGATTCACATGGTCAGCAAGTGATGATGGAAGAGTCCAGTATGCAGGACAAATCCCTATGGGCAAAATTGATTCAAGCAAGTCTGAGGACTTTTATTCTCAGAAACCAGGGCTTATACAATAGGCTCAACCCCCAGGAGAACCATGTTTGGCCGGTAAAAGAGCCTCACACATATGCCAGACATATGTGTCTGAAGCACAAGAGAATAGTGATTACTCCTTATGCCCCACCACCACCTGAGCTTTTGACCTGTTAAATAGGAAGATATCACAGGATTCCAGTGAGGTAGTCAATACCTCTAGGGGGTAAACAAGTTAGTCTGGATGTCAGAGTACATGGGAAATTTAGGCTCATAGCGTTGTGTCTTTCCTAGTTGAAAGACAGACCCTGCCAGATTGTCCCGCCAATGACCTTGAAAATATAAGTGTCTTGAAAATATAACTACTAACTAAAGGATCAGTATGGATAAATTGATACCTGGGCAGGTTTAACTAAGGATAATTATCAATCATGTCCAATGACACCTTAATTGCAATGGCAGTCCTCCAACTAAACGAAAGATTTATGGTATTGGAAAGACTCTTAATGAAATATATAATGAAATATAAAGACTATTTTCACATCAAAAAAAAAAAAAAAAACCCTTACTATTTCAAAAGGGCATTGATATGGAAGCCCAAGAAGCAGCAGCAATGGTTTTCCAAACATACTATTATCTCAGAATCCAAAGCCTTAAACACACATGTGTTATGTTGTTGTTGTTATGTGCAGACCCGACTCATAGCGACCCCTCCTTGGGTTTCCAAGGCAGTATCACTACGGAAGTAGATTGCCAACCTTTAGAGCACAAATACTCACAATAATAATTCAGCCAGTGACATTTTGTGTCATTTTGTTCTTCTAACAGGTTTTAATTCAATTTGCAGCCAGCAGGCTATGCGATACAAATTAGAAAAAAGACTTATTTTGGAGGCTGAGGAATTGGATTGTTAGTACTAAGCATGGCAAACCTGTTAGCTCTCATGAAACCTCTCAAACAATAATTGCTACATGCAATAGCTTGGAGATAGTGAATTTATCTCTTTAAGGGTACTTAATTTAAATAGGGTGGGAATAGGTCTGAATATTTTGAATGTAAACAAATTCTCTAAAAGTCATGATAGCCAAGAAAATCTATTTGTAGCACCACTAGCAAAACAGAAGACACGTCTGTTTCTTCATATTCATACTCTTTATATTCTCCTTCTCATTAATGCAAAAGCCTAGAAGATCTGATCAGCCTCAGCTTTTGTCCCAAGTGGAGCAAACAGATGAAGAGTGAAACCCATCATTTTTCGCTTCTGTTGTTTTTCTGTTTGCATTGATTCTAAATCACCATTACCTCTTGTGAAATTAGGTGATTCACTCCAGTTCCTGGAAAATGTATAAAATCACTCCACTCTGCCTATAATACATACTGGTGATTATGCCAGAAATAGCAGTAGAGACAGTGAGTTAACCTTTGGGAGACTACAGTATTCCCAAGGAGAACTATCTACATCACTGCTGCCCAAGCTCATGCACACTTAGGGCTTGAGGGGGGACTTGATTTTCTGTAAAGTATTAATTTGTGAAAATGAATTGTCAGCATAATTGACTTACATATTATTATCAACTCTCATTGCTTTGAACAGCATTGGGTCCTGTGTCTTATTTACTATTTAGATACATCATCCTAACCCCATTTTATAATAAGTTTTTTCAATTACTTTCACATCTTAATTACTACTTAATTAGAAGAGGTTTCTACCTCTCATCTGTCAATTTGTCATATTGTTACAGTTTGTGTATTGCTATGATGCTGAAGCTATGCCACCATACTTCAAATACTATCAGTGTCATACATGGAGGACAAGTTTCAGCAGAGTTTCCATACTAAGAGAGACAAGGAAGAAAGGCTTGACAATCTACTTATGAAAATTAGCCAGTGAAAACCTTATAGATCACAACAGAATATTCTTCAATTTGTTTGTGTTGGATATGTCATCAGTTGCTAAAGGAGCATGCAGCGTTTGGTGAAGTCAGGGGCCAACGAGGCTGTAGGAGACCCTCAGTGAGATGGATTGGTACAACCTCAATGATGGACTCAAACATACTGGTGATCATGATGATGAGTGGACTGGATAACATTTTATTCTACTGTGCATAAAATCACCATGAGTTGAAATCGATTCGATGGCACCATATACCTATGAGAGGTTTATATATTTTTAAGTTGTAAGCCTGTTTACTAGGAGCTCTGGTAGCATAGTGGCTAAAGCACTTGACTACTAACTAGAAGGCTGGCGGTTCAAACCCACCAGCCACTCCTCGGAATCCTACTTCCGTAGTGATACTGCCTCGGAAACCCAAGGAGGGGTCGCTATGAGTCGGGGCCGACTCGACGGCACATAACAACAACAACAACAAGCCTGTTTACTGGGTGACTGTATTGAATTTGATCACCATATCTATACAGCTTCCATGAATGTAATTGTTACATTCATAACCTTAGGCTTGTTTTATGCGATAACTATAATTTCACAGCAGTGCTTCTTAAAGAGTGGTCCTCGAATGTCTGCGTCAGAATCAACCAGGATTGCTTATTACACATGCAGACTCCTAGCTTCTCTGCCCCAAACTTACAAAATCAGAGTTTCTAAAAATAGAGCCTGAGGAATCACTTGTTTAGAAAGTATGACTGTATCACGTGCAGTCATACTTGAGACCCATGGATATGAAGACTGAGATCAACTTGGGCTACTTCTTCTTTTACCACTTAGCCATACAATAAAACCAAACTCACTGCTATAGTGTCGATTCCCAACTCACAGCAACCCCCTTTGGGTTTCCAAGGCCATAAATCTTTACAGAAGTAGATTGCCTAGTCTTCCTTCTGCAGAGTGACTCATGGATTTGAACCACCAATCTTCTGGTTAGCAGTCAAGTGCCTTAGGTACTACACCACAAGAGCTCTAGTCATACAATAGGGTTAACTGAAAAATTTAAGTACTGTACTTAAAGTTATGGCTGTTTTGATTTTTCATTCATTTATTGAACAAATATTCATTGTGTAACCACTATGAATAAGGCACTTGACTAGGCTCTGGAGAAACATCAGCTCACAAAAAATAAATATTCCCTAGAAGCATGAGGATAATTCTATCAGGGAAGACAATCAATGAATAATTTCATAACTACTTCATTACAATTTTGACAGGTGCTACTAAGGAGAAGGGAGCTCTGGTAGCATAGTGCCTAAGGCACTTGACTGCTGACAAGAAGGCCCACGGTTCAAACCCACCAGCCACTCCTCGGAAAGAAGACGAGGCAATCTACTTCTGTAGCAATACCGCCTCAGAAACCCAAGGAGGGGTCGCTATGAGTCAGGTCCGATTCTATGGCAACCAAGAACAATAACATTTCTCCTTAGTTGTTGTTGTTGTTATGTGCCGTCGAGTCAGACCCGATTCATAGCAACCCCTCCTTGGGTTTCCGAGGCGGTATCACTCCGGGAGTAGATTGCCCCGTCTTCCTTCCGAGGAGTGGCTGGTGGGTTGGAACCGCGGGCCTTCTGATCAGCAGTCAAGTACCTTAGGCACTATGCTACCAGAGCTCCTTTTAAGGAGAAAAAACAGGTATTAATACCAAGTGGAGCTGGCCTGGAAGGTCAAGGAGGTCTCCTTGGATAGGAGGTGACTAACAGAAGAGCTGTCTAGGGAGAGCATACCAGCTAGAGAAAATGTGTCCTAAAGCTTCTAAGGAAGGAAGGACTAAAGTGAAGTACTAAATGATGAAAGATGAGAATGTGTCCATCCAGGAAGTCCAACGAACCCCAAACAGGATAGACCCCAAAAGAAAATCACCAAGACACATCAT
>NW_006922064.1:1745751-1748660 GCF_000298275.1 Orycteropus afer afer
TAAATAAATAAATAAATAAAGTGAAGTACTAAAGCAGCAAGAAATGTAGCTGCTAAAGTAGGTGAGGACTAGATCATTTGAGCCTTTTGAGTCTTGTTGAGGATTTCTGATTTTAGCCTAAGAACAGTAACACTGTCATTAGTTGCTGTTGAGTGGGCTCTAACTCATCATGGTGACCTCATATACAACAGAACAAAACACTGTCCAGTCCTACACCGTCTGCATGATCCCTAGTATGCTTGAGTTCACTGTTATAGCCACTGTGTATTTTGTGTGCCTTCCAACACAGGGGGCTCATCTTCCATCACTGTATCAGGCAATATTCTATTGTGATCTGTAGGATTTAATTGGTTAATATCCAAGATCGACAGGTCTTTCTTCCTTGTCCATCTTAGTTTGGAAGCTCCACTGAAACCTGTTCACTGTGTGTGACTCTGCTGGCATTTGAAATACTGGTGGCCCAGGTTCTAGTATCATAGCAACACACAAGTCACCACAGTAGGGCAGACAAACGGTAGAAGAATCCATTAGGGAGTTTCATGTATATCTGCTTTGTCAGTCAATTTTACAGCTATGTAAATGAAGGAAAAGGGATCAGGAACAGTCAGAATACAGTAAAGGCTCAGTCAGAGTTTTGCCTAAGGGTAGCTATGCAATAGAAATCAAGCGTACAAATGAAGATGTTCAAAGTAAGTCTGATAAAGGCAGTGCGCTGGACCATTTTAAGGACTTTAAATCTCAACAGCCTAATATTACTAATTTTAAAATAACTCTAACAAAATGATCAGTGACAGTTGTTCATGTGGATGAATCTAAAAACAAGGTACATCCAAATTGTTCAGTCCATCCCATGTCACAGCAGGATTTTACGAGCTTTGTGGTTTCAGCTTTAGCCTCTCAAAAAGAACTTAGGTTTGCTTGGGGCCCCCTCTCAGGCTGGGAGTGCTACTCCTAATAGTATGCAAATTGTAATCACAGTGGAGTTCACAGAGCACTCAGACCCTGGAACCTATTATTGTACAGAGTTAAACACGGGTTAAAGTTAAAAGGCAATGTGTCATTTTGAAAGAATCATCTCCCACTATTTTAGCCAAAAACACTGAGTTACATTAACTAGAAAGAAGCTTCAAAGAAAATATGGAATGTTATTATTTTTGAACTTGTAATCTATAATAGGTCGGTCCCTCATTTTATCCTAGACAATAATAAACAACAAAGCCCTTTACTTTCCATCCTCAGCACATGGATAATGTGGTTTGAAACCTTGATGTGGATCATATGCTCTAATAGTTATACTTTGAAAATGCAATCACCTGCCATTGAGAATCTCTACTGATAAAAAAATATTTATTACAATCAGACTTCAAAACTACCTCATTTATTTGAACATGACTAAAAGTTCTACCTTGACACACATAAGGTTGCCAAGTGAGTTGGAGCTGATTCCGTGGCAACTAGTGGTTTTATTTTCCTTAGCATAATGCCTTTAAGATTCATTCATGTCATGGTGCATATTTTCTTTTGATAATTCCCTTAATAGTAGTTAAAGAGCCCCGGTGGCATAGTGGTTAAGTGCTTGGCTGCTAAGTGAAAGGATTGTGGTTAAACCCAACAGCAGCTCTGTGGGACAAAGATGTACCAGTCTTCTTCTGTAAAGATTATAGCCTTGGAAACTACAGGGAAGTTTTTTCTGTCCTTCAGGGTTGCTTTGGGTCAGAATCAACCTGACAACAATGAGCTTGGATTTGGGTTTTGGTTAAGCAGTAGTTTACAGCCCTTCATGCCATTGCTGCATACAACTTTTATATAAAAAGTAATAAGCATGTAGAAAGTATAGGAGAATTGATATGTAAGTTCTGAGACACAACTTAATTCTTTATGTAAACAAACTCTCCATATCAGCTAGCTTTTTTTTCTTTTGTTTCTTTCTAATAAAAGTGTCACACTGAAAACAATGCTAATGATTTGACTGCATATCATCCCTTGGCTCAACAACTCTCAGAGTATCTTTTCAATCATATCTCCACTGACTCCCCTAAATAACCTTTCCCGCCAAACTAGTCTATTCACTTGTTTCTTGCTATGTTTCTCTGCCTTGCATCATTGTGCCTACTCCGTTTTTCAAGGACCAGTTCACATGCCACCTTCTATGTGCAAATTTTCCTAATTCTTCCCTTGCTTTCCTTAAGGCTGCACCTAAACTGGATTTAATCTCCAATTGATATGGCATAGGTAAGTCTCTCTTATGGCATTACTTGTATCATGCCTTGGGGCGAAGAGAGTCTTGTACCTGTCCTACCCTCTCCTTCCTCATCTCTACTATTCCTCTTCCCCCATCCCCCTCCACTGTGTGCTTCTTCAGGGAAATGGTATATCTTTCTCATCTTTGTAGAATATAATGCACTAGGCATAGCATCTGACTTATTAATAAACTGACACTGAAGGGTTATAATACAAATAAATGTCTGACTCTGAAAGACATGAGAGAGAAAATAACAGACATCTAAAAACTGATTTAAAAAGAAAACATGGCAATAATGACTATAATGCCACTGAAAAAAATATTTAGTAGCATATTCTCAGTAAAAATTTTTGACAGCAATTCCTGGACAAAAATTTAAAATTTTTTAGAAACATTATCTGTAGGCTATGGTGTTTGTTGTTGTTAGGTGCGTCGAGTCCTTTCTGACTCACAGCGACCCCATGCAAAGCAGAACGAAACACTGCCCGATCCCGCGCCAGCTCCATGATCCTTGCTATACTTGAGCCCATCATCGTAGCCACCGTGTCAATCCATCTGGTTGAAAGCCTCCCCCTCTTTCGTCGATCCTCCACCCTACAAAGCATGACATCCTTCTCCAAGGAATGGTCCCTTCTGACAACATGACCAAAATAGGTGAGATGAAGTC
>NW_006922064.1:1751685-1764313 GCF_000298275.1 Orycteropus afer afer
TGGAAACCTCTCGTACCACCCTTACCTGGGTCCCTGTGGCTGACTCCTCCTCTGTCCAGATTCCTAGGCCTTTTAATCCCCTTTCTCCCGCTCTCCCGCCCTGCTGCTTTGGGCATGCCTGAGTTCCTCTCCTCACCTGGATCCGTGCAGCTGACTGACACAGTGTTTATCTTCTATTAAATGAAACCATATACAATCCTATAATAATAATCTATGCGTAGACACACATATAGACACACAAGCTAAACAGGAGTGGGAAGACGAATGAAACTACACCCACAACTATATACAGGCTTGAGAGAGAACATGTCTATGTATGTATTTATATGTGCTGCAAATATATCTGTGAATCTGTGAATATAGTAGAGCATAAAGGAGCCTATAACCAAACACCTTAAGGGATTGAGTCACTAGGCCTGGGGGTTTAAGATCAAAGTCTTGGGGAACATCAAGGTCAATTGGCATAAAATAGTCCACAAAGATAATGCTCTACATCATACTTTGGTGAGTAGCAATTGGGGTCTTAAAAAAGCTTGTGAGTGGTCATCTAAGGTACAAAAATTGGCCTCTACCCAGATAGAGCAAAGAAGGGTGAAGAAAATCAAAGACAACAGGATATAATTAGTCCAAAGGACTAATAAACCACGTGAACCCCAGTATCTGTGACCCTGAGACCAGAAGAAAAAGATGGTGCCTGGCCACCACTGCTGACTGCTCTGAAAGTAATCACAATAGGAGATACTAGATAGAGTGGGAGGAAAATGTGGTATAAAACTCAAAATCACATAAAAGACCAGGCTTACTGGTCTGATAGAGACTGGTGGAACCCTCTAGACTATGACCCTTAGATACTTTTCTAACCTGGAACTGAACTCACCCCCATGGCTCACCTTTCAATCAAATAACAGACTAGCCTATAAGGTGAACAATAACAGCAGGGAGGTACACACTCCCTAGAACAACCAACCATACAAGATCAAAAGGGCAGCATTTGCAGGGGACAAAACTCTGCAATAAAAGTAAAATAGGAAAGAAGGATAATGGAAATGGTAAACACAGGGAGGAGTGGGAAGACTGCTATTATGTTTTGGAGATTGCAGTCAATGTCACAAATCAAAATGTGTATGAATTATTGAATAGGAAATCAATTTGTTCTGTAAATTTCACAAAAGTCACAATAAAGAGTTAAATAAATGAATAAAACCAGCTATCAAGTCAATTCTGACTCACAGCAACCCCATATGTGTCAGAATAGAATTGTGCTCCATAGGTTTTTCATGGCTAGTTTTTTGCCAAGCCTTTCTTCCTAGGCACCTCTAGGGAGACACACATCAACTCTTTGGTTAGCAACAAAGCACATTAATTATTTGTACCAGCCAGGGACTTCTCCATTAAGGAATAACCTTCTATCTCTATTAGATAAGAACCTAAATATTTGAGATTCTTAATCTCTTTATAAGCCACATGTGCCATCTTAATGAGACAAAACAGCTTTCCTCACCAATGACTCACAGAAACTAGTTCACCTGAGGATCACAAAGACGGGCTACACTTTAGCTTCTAAAATACCACTTAGCAGTTGGTTGTCTATAACACGGTGATTCATCACCCTCCCATTGTTCCTCCATGATTGTTCTGCCTCCCCAACTGGTTTATAAACACTGTACAGAATCACATTGTGGGCTTCTCTTTTATCTCTCGTGATGTCCACTGAAACCCTTCCTGTCCCAAATTACTTCTCCCACATCCATCACCCACACATACCCTTCATAAAGGGATAAAATGAATTTAAAAATTACCCTCTTAAAATGCATTTAAAGCACAATCCCAACCAGCATTTCCTCATTTCCTAGATTTAAACTCAGCCCTGCAAGGATGATACATCCTTCCTCTAGCTCCTCTTCTCCAATGGGTTTAAGTTCTCAGTGAATAATACCAGCTAGGCCTTTGTGAAAGGATGGCAACAGTCATCTCGCAAAATGAACAACAGCCAGGGAGACAAGAGAACAAGATCTAATTCCAGTTCCACCACTAACAAACATGTGACCTTGGGGGAAGTCTCTAGAACATTCTAGGCTTCAGTTTGCTTATCTGTAAAGTGAAAGGTTATATACCTATGTCTTATTCCAGTTTCAATATATTCCGGTTCCAAACTTGAGGCATAATTCTTACATATCTCAGGCGCAGATATACCTTCATATGTGGTCATGATCTTCATCCTCATTCAGGTTTTTCTCTAGACAAAGCTAACCTCAAAGACTAGGTACTGGACTGAGTTTTTCTTTCTCCACTCTTTGCATGAATAGAGGAAAAGTATTGCTTTGCTCTGATGGCTCCATAAAGCAATCTTTAGAGGAAATAATAGGATGGAAAGGAAACTGCTATTTCTCTCTGTTCTGTTCTTAATGATTCACAGTTAGAAAACTGATGACAGGATGAAAGCCTCATCAATATTGCAGACACATAGCTTTCAGTAGCTGTAGATCTCAGTGTTCACAAATCTTCAATATCTCAGCTATTGATAGATAATAAAAATTATTAGTCCTCAAAAAAAAATAGACCTTAAATATATTCAATTATCCCTTCAGACATATCTGGAGTTCTGTATGAATAACTATTGTCCATACTATGAAAGTCCCTTTCTGGGGGTGAATGAGCCCCTTGGTAACACTCATTAACTCCTGAAGGAGTCTCTGAGGAACTTTTCAGCCAGTTGCCATATTCACACCCAATGAGAGAGCTCCAGATCTTTTTACCACCAAGATCTGTGAGTGAGAGTTTTGGATATTCTAGAGCATGGTAGCACATAACAACAACAACAGAGCATGGTAGGAGCACAGACATGCAACCAGGACTCTTTACATCCGTACCTTATAAGCCCTCATGTCCCACCCACCCAAAGAGTAGATCCTACTTTTTCATACACCATTGAGTAGCTTGACCTTGGCCAAATCACTTGCCCTCCCTTAACTCAGAATCTTTGAATAAATGCAGGCAATCAGAATGTTGATAAGAAAGCTATATACTAAACCCTCTCCCTCTCTTTTTCTGGGTACTTTTCAAAGACCTGACCTTGGTAGTCATAGGACAAGGTACTGTGTCTTCAGAGCTCTATACCAAAAACCAAACCAAACACACTACCATGGATTCGGATCTGACTCATAGTGACCCTTCCTTGGGTTTCCAAGGCGGTATCACTACGGAAATAGATTGCCCAACCTTCCTTCCAAGGAATGGCTGGTGGGTTTGAACCGCCAACCTTCTGGTTATCAGTCAAATGCCTTAAGCACTAGGCCACCAGAGCTCCTCAGACCTCTATAATCCTTTAAAATAGATGAAAGAAAAATGTCTGATGATATATAAACCTTCATAAAAGAAGTTCAACTATTTTGAAGAACACCAACCCTAGGGCGATACACCCACCTACTCAAGGGAAATGCACCCCTTAGATCAATCAGCTATGATACACCAGAGGGGTCGCATAGAGGGAAAGCTGGACAGACAGGAGTGCATAATTAAGAAGGGCACAGGGAGGCAGTAGTGACAGGGAAGGGAGGAGAAGAGAGTTTTTAGGTTGGGGATGGTAATCAGGGCATGAAATCAAATGTGCATGAACCGTTGAATGTGAAACAAATTTGCTTTGTACATTTGCACCGAAAGCACAATAAACACACACACACACACAAGAAGTTCAACCATTGTGCTAAAAGAATGTATACTCTCTGCCAGTTGCATTCAGTGTACTATCTTCTCTAATTCTCACAATAACCACATTAACACTGTGAGGAGTTACTATTATCCCCAATTTTAGAGATGAGGAACATCTTAAGAAATCATAGTCAGCATGAGCATCATCATAGCAGCTAAAATTTCTTGAATATTTATTTTACTCAATTACTACTTTATTGAATTATTTCATTTAATTCTGACAACAAACCTAAGAGACAGGGGGGTTCTATTGTTATCCCGATTTTATAGATGAGAAAACTGAGGCACAGAGAAGCTAAGTAATTTGCTAAAGGTCACAAAGCTAGCAAATCATCCCAGAGATCTGTTTCCAAGGTCTGTACTCTTAACCACTAAGTTGCACTAATCAGTAAGGGGAAAGAGTGGGTAAGTAGGGCTGCCAGATTCAACAAATAGGAATACAGGATGCTCAGTTAAATCTGAATTTTGGATAAACAATGAATAATTGTTAGTATAATTATTATGTAACTATGTAATATGTGGGGCTTATTTATATGTCCACCAGTCTGTCAGTTTGTTGCATTATGGTGGCTTGCATGTTGCTATGACGCTAGCAGCTATGCCATCTGTATTTCAAATCCCAGTAGGGTCATCCATGGTTAACAAGTTTCAGCAATGGTTCTAGGAAAAAAAAAAAAAACAGACTAAGAAGAAAGGCCTGGAGATCTGCTTCTGAAAATTAGCCAATGAAAACTCTATGGACCACAATAGGATACTGTTTGATATAGTGCTAGATGATGATGAACCTAACCCCCTACATTGAAAGGCACTCGAAATACGCAGTGGCCGCCAACGATGGACCCAAATGTACCCACGATATGAACCAATGCAAGACCAGGCAACATTTCTTTCTCTTGTGCATGGGGTTACCAAGAGTAACTAACAAAAACACTTATACTAAAAAATTGTTTCTCAAAAATTTAAATTTAACTGGATATCCTGTAGTTAAGCTGGCAATTCTATGGGAAAAGGATGCCTGAGATTTGAGCCAAGAGAAGTTATTCATTCTTACTACCATATTTCAACACATGCTTCTAAGGTCAAAAACATATTCCAGTCCTGGTCCCGGTGCTGGTCTTGGTCAGCCACTAAAATTAAAAAGGCAACCAAGGTTTACCCTTCATTTCCTACAGAAAATGTAGGAGTCCTACAGTACCATGATTTTTAGTCTTTCTTAAAAATTCATTCAAATTCTATATATGGTTGATGAGAAAACTTGAGTAGAGGCCTGAGGAGACATTAAAAAAAAAAGTAAAGAATGAGAAGTGGGTCATTTATTTTCATATTCAGGAATGACATTTCCTCATAAATCCTTTGATAAGAAAAATTAGCAATTTTTTCAAAGTACTTAAAGAGTCTACTTAGAAATAGAGACAAGGGCAAAGGTGAGGAGAAAATGCTGGAAGATGATAGAAAATCATATTAGCAAGATTCTGGGCCTCATTTCTTCCCGTAATATATGGGCCATGGCCCTGCTCAGAGACAGGGAGACAATATTTATGTTTCTGTTCATAGGACATATTTGTCAAATACTTACTCAAAGCACATGCTCTGGTTCTAGAGTAAAACATGTTGCTGCTGTTGTTTTTGTTGTTAGGTGTCATCAAGTCAGCTCCAACTCATAGCGACCCTATGTACAACAGAACAAAACACTGCCTGGTCCTGTGCCAGCCTCACAATTCTTGCTATACCTGAGCTCATCGTTGCAGCCACTGTCAATCCATCATGTTGAGGGTCTTCCCCTTTTTTCCTGACCTTCCACTTTACCAAGCATGATATCCTTCTCAGGGAATAGTCCCTTCTGACAACATGGCCATTGTGAGGTGAGACAAAGTCTGGTCATTCTCACTTCTAAGGAGCATTCTGGCTGCATTTCTTCCAGGACACATTTGTTAGCTCTTTTGGCAGTCCATGGTACTTTCAGGATTCTTTGCCAACACCACAACTCAAAAGCAACAACTCTTCTTTGATCTTTCTTATTCACTGTCCAGCACTCACATGCATATGAGGCAACTGAAAATACCACGGCTTGGGTTAGGCGCATCTTAGTCTTCACAGAGACATCTTTGCTCTTCAGCACTTTAAAGAGGTCTTTTGCAGCAGATTTGCCTAGTGCAAAATGTCATCTGATGTCTCGACTGTTGCTTCCATTGGTGTTGATTGTGGAACCAAAGTAATATCAAATCTTTGACAACTTCAATCTTTTCTCCATTTATTGTGATGGTGCTTATTGGTCCAGTTGTGAGGATTTGTTTTCTTTAAGTTGAGATGTAATCCATACTGCAGACTGTAGTCTTTAATCTTCACTAATAAGTGCTTCAAGTCATCCTCACTTTCAGCAAGCAAAGTTGTGTCATCTGCATATCGCAGATTGTTAATGAGTCTTCCTCCAATCCCGATGTTATGCTCTTCTTCTTACAGTCTAGTTTCTCAGATTATTTGTTCAGCATATAGATTGAATAAGTATGGTAAAAGGATACAACCCTGACACACTGCCTTCCTGATTTTAAAACATGCAATATCCCTTGTTCTGTTCGAACAAGAGCCTCCTGGTGTAAGTACAGGTTCCTCATAACCAAAATTAAGTGTTCTGGAATTCCCGTTATTCTCAATGTTATCCACAATTTGTTATGATCAACATAGTCGAATGCTTTTACATAGTCAATAAAATATAAATAAACATCTTTCTGGTATTCTTTGTTTGAACCAAGATCCATCTGACAGCAGCAATGATATCCCTCATTCCACGTCCTCTTTTGAATCCAGGTTGCATTTCTGGAAGCTTTCTGTCAATACACTGCTGCAACCATTTTTTAATTATCTTCCGCAAGATTTTACCTGTGTGTGATATTAATGATACTGTTTGATAATTTCCACATTCTGTGGGATCACCGCTCTTTGAAATGGGTACAAATATGTGAACAAATGGGCCAGGTAGTTGTCTTTCAAATTTCTTGGCATAGACAAGTGAGTGCCCCCAGTGCAGCACCCATTTGTTGAAACATCTCATTGGGTGTCCTGTCAATTCCTAGAACCTTGTTCTTCACTAATTCCTTCAATACAGCTTTGACTTCTTCCTTCAGTACCATTGGTTCTTGATCACATGCCGTCTCCTGAAATGGAAGAACATAGACCAATTCTGTTTGGTACAGTGATTGTGTATTCCTTCCATCTTCTTTTGATGTTTCCTGCATCATTCAATATTTTGCCCATAGAATCTTTCAATATTACAACATGAGGGTTGAATATTTTCTTCAGTTTTTTCAGCTTGAGAAATGCCGAGTGTGTTCTTCTCTTCTGGTTTTCCAACTCCATGTCTTTGCACATTTCATTATAATAATTGACTTTATCTTCTCATGCTGCTCTTTGAAATTTTCTGTTCAGCTCATTTATCTTGCCATTTCTTCAGTTGCTTTAGCTACTTTCTGTTTAAGGGCTAGTTTCAGAGTCTTTTCTGACATCCATTTTAGTCTTTTCTTCCTTTCTTGTCTTTTCAATGACCTTTTGTTTCCTTCATGGATGATGTTCTTGGTGTTATCCCACAATTCCTCTGGTTTACAGCCATTGGTGTTCAATGCATCGAATCTATTCCTTAGATGGTGTCTAAATTCAGAAGAGATATAATCAAGGTCATATTTTGGCTCTTGTGGACATCTTTTAATTATCTTCAGCTTCAACTTGAATTTGCACCTGGTAGCATAGTGCCTAAGGTAGTTGACTGCTAACCAGAAGGCTGGCGGTTCAAACCCACCAGCCACTCCTCAGAAAGAAGGTTGGGCAATCTACTTCCATAGTGATACTGCCTCGGAAACCCAAGGAGGGGTCGCCATGAGTCGGGTCCAACTCGTCAGCACATAACAACAACAACAGTTGATGGTCTGTTCCACAATCAGCTCCTGGCCTGGTTTTGGCTGAAGATACTGAGTTTCTCCATCTCCTCTTGCCACAGATGTAGTCAATCTGATTTCTGTGTATTACATCTGGTGAAGTCACCTGTACAGCCGCCATTTATGCTGTTGTAAAAAGGTATTTGCAATGAATAAGTCATTGGTCTTGCAAATTTCTATCATGTGATCTCCAGCATTATTTCTATCACCAAGGCATATTTTCCAACTACCAGTGATTCTTCTTTGTTTCCAATTTTTGCATTCTAATCACCAGTAATAATCAACACATTTTGATTGCATGTTTGGTCAATTTCAGACTGCAGAAGTTGGTAGAAATCTTCAATTCCTCATCTTTGGCTTTGGTGGTTGGTGCGTAAATTTGAATAATAGTCATATTAACTGGTCTTTTTTTGTAGGCATATGGATAGTATCCTAGCACTGACAGCACTGTACTTCAGGATCGATCTTGAAACATCCCTTGTGATGATGAATGCTGTGCCATTCCTCTTCAATTTATCATTCCTGCTGGTAGATCATCTGATTGTCTGATTTAAAATGGCCAAAACCAGTCCATTTCAACTCACTAATGCCTACGATATTGCTCTCTCTGAGTTTCATTTCACTTTTGACAACTTCCCATTTTCCTAGATTCATACTTTTTGGAGTTTTTTTAAGAGTAAAACATAGGATTTTTTTTTAAAAGCATCTATTTAAAAACATCTTCATGGCTTTTTATTTAACATTAAATGATGTGTGTTCTTCATTCTCAGGTAAGTGTGTTTGTGTTTCCATGTGGCTTGACATCACAGGAATGAGTAGGTAGAAAACCATCCTTACCATATTTATTATTTACAGACATCTTCCTAGACATATCTGCCCTGGATAAGACTATAAAAGCTTTCTCTCTCCTCTCAGGACCAAGTATCTTAAGGAAAGATGAGAATCTTGGCAGAGTCCTGTGCTCAAAATAAGGATAACAATGTGCAGGTATCACACAGCATAGGGAGAGAAGTGTTTTATACTAAGGTCCAATGATTTGACCCATAGTCAGATAGCTAGTTCATTGGAATCCCACTTTGGAAGTCTTTCCCTGAAGAGGGATTCAAATTCTGGTTCCCTTACTTAATAGCTTTTGTGATCTTGTGCAAGTCACTTAATCTTCTCTCTAAATCTAGTTTTCTCATTTATAAAATGAAAAATAACAGTAGCTACCACACAGGGTCGTAAAGACTTTGTGAGGTAGTGCATGTAAAGTGCTTAACACAGTGCCTCCCTATATAAATATTCAATGAATGTTACTACTATTGTTATTGATTTCGGTCATTCCACCTCAAACAATGCACATGTGTGCCCCCTCATTCATCCCCTCAGTAGAAAAAGATACATCTTGCCTTGAGACAGGTGCCTTTTGACAATTCAATTGCATTCTGAGGATGACCAAGAGGCAGGTGTAGGTACTGTTAACTGGATCATGGTATGTAAATGTCTATAACTAGACTTCAGTGGTCTTAACAAATGAGTTCTCAAGCCATAATTTGTATATTTCTTTCAAAATATCTAATGATTTGCACAGGTATTTAAATACTTTAAAACTTAGACTAATTATTGAAAGATATAGTATATTTCTTTCAATAAATAAGCTTATTTCTATTTATTAATAGTTAGGAAATAGATTTAGTTTGAAAAGAACTTTCATTTCTTGTCATTTATTGGAATACGACTATTTTTTCACACCAGTTAAATTAGACTTAAAATAGAATTTTAAGCAAAAACAATTCTGTGCCTTTAAAAACTCTTTGAAATGCAAATTATGTTGCAGATAAAAAGAACTGGATTTTTTGTAGCTGAAAAATAAGTGGAATTCCAGAGTCAATGTCATATAAATAGTTGTCCATCTGGCCAACCTTATGATTGCCAAATTTATTCTCTTACAATTGTTTCCTAATGTTTAACAAGAATTTAAATAGCTCCCTCTTGTGGCTTAAAAAGCCATTAGCAATCTAAAGTTTGGTCAATTCCTTTTGTTTTTTTGTGGTGTAGTGATTAAGGCATTTGGCCGCTAACCAAAAGATGGGTGGCTCGAACCATCTGCCACTCCACGGAAGAAAGATGAGGTAGTTTGCTTCAGTAAAGATTTACAGCCTTGGAAACCCTATGGGGGTAGCTATTAGTTGAAATCAACTCAATAGCAGTAAGTTTGGTTTGCACATTTATTTAGTAAATGTATCGACTGTCATTTGACTGGTAACCAGAAGGCTGGCAGTTCAAACCCACCAGCTACTCCTGGGAAGGATGAGTGGGCAATCTACTTCCGTAGAGATACTGCCTTGGAAACCCACATAGAGGTCACTATGAGTCAAATCAACTCAACAGTAATGAGTTTAGTTTTTAGTATTGATTGTGTAGGAGCCCTGGTGGTGCACTGGTTAAAGCATTGGGCTTCTAACCAAAAGGTCCATGGTTCAAACCCACCAGCTGCTCCCGTAGGAGAAAGATGTGGCAGTCTGCTTCGGTAAAGATTTACAGCCTTGGAAACCCTATGAGGCAGTTCAACTCTGTCCGGTAGGGTCTCTATGAGTTGGAATTGATTCCATCACAACAGGTTTATATATGATGTATTTTCTATAATGGTAGGAGAGAAGAGGAGAAACAGGGGTCTGGGATGAATGTTGCTTATAGGTCGTATACAGATGTGGCCAGATTTAAAGTTTCAAATTTGAACTCTGGTATGGCACTCAAATTGTTTCTAATTCAGGGACCGACTTACCTAAAATGAATACTGAGCTTTGACCAGAGCAGCTCATTAAGTGAAGGGTTACGGTATCGATTGGTTGAGCTGCAAGGTGCTCAAATTCTGATACCAAATCTATCCATTTTCAGTGGCGAAGCTTCCGACTCATGAGGTATAAATGAAAAATCCTCTTAATAAATTTCCTGGTAAACTTTGTCATAGTCTCTGACATTCCACTCTCACCAGTTGTTCATTCCAGAAATATTTTGGGGCCACCATATGTGGTAGGCACTGTGCTACACACTGCAGATACAACGGTAAACAAACCAGACATGTTCCTGTGATGCTACAGTCCAGCAGGAAGATGAACACTCAACGACAACAACAAAAAAAGTCATGAAATAAAGATGTTTGTGTTAGGTGTAGCAATAATGGTAAATGACAGTGACAGGAGATTTAATGTAGACACGTACATCAGAGAAGGTACCTCTCTGAGAAACAATTAAGTAGGAGTTTGCCAGACTAAGATGGAACACAGAAAATTATTAAATGTAGAAAAAATAACATATATCAAAATTGAGAACGGGGAAGAGGTTGACTCTTCTGAGGCACTCCAAATCAAACTCACTGCCATCAAGTTGATTTTGACTCATAGAGAACCCCACTGGGTTTCTAAGGCTGTATATCATTACGGAAGCAAACTGCTTCATCTTTCTTCCATGAAGCATTTGAAGGGTTTGAACATGGACCTTTTGGTTAGCAGCCAAATGCTTTAACCACTACAACACCAGAGCTCCTTCTTCAGAGGAAGTGGGAGAACATAAAAGGGGCTGGAGAAGGTGGCATGAGAGGAGAAGAGAGAGTATCAGGCAGAAGCCAGGTCATGAAGGGTCTCATGGACCACATCTGGGCTTTGGGAATTATCCTAAATGCATTAGGACCCCATGAAATGCTTTATGAATATGACAAGCATAATATAATCTTTTTTCAAGAAAGATCCCACTGGCTGAGTGTGTAGAAGGGGTGGTAGAGAAACAGAAGTGAAAGTGAGGATACTCAACAGAAGACTCTTGAAGCACTCAAGGAAAATGTATTGCTAGAACCTGAGTGATGACTGAGGAGGTGATGGAAGGAAGAAGGGTTTAGATCTATTTGGAAGAACACATTGGCAAAATAGATCCATCTACCTACCTATGGACAGCTGATCTTTGACAAAGGGCCCAAACGCATTAAATCGGGAAGAGATAGTCTCTTTAACAAATGGTGCTAGCAAAACTGGATATCCATTTACAGAAAAATGAAACAAGATATATACTTCACACCATACACAAAAACTAACTCAAGATGGATTAAGTACTTAAATGAAAAAACAGGGACAAACATAAGGGGCCCTAACTTATATCATAAATACATTATCAAATAGATGCACAAACAGCAGAAGATAAACTAGACAACTGAGACCTTCCACAAATTAAATTCTTATGTGCATCAAAAGACTTCTCCAAAAGAATAAAAAGAGAACCTACAGATTGGAAAAAAACATTTGGCAATGGCATATCTGACAAGGGATTGATCTCTAAAGTGTATAGAAAACTTCAACACCTCAACATCAAAAAGACAAACAATCTAATTTAAAAACAGACAGAAGTCATGAGCAGACACTTCACCAGACAAGATAGCCAGGCAACCAACAAACACATGAAGAAATGCTCAGAGTCATTAGCCATTAATGCAAATTAAAACAACAGTGAGATATCATCTCACCCTAGCAATAATACCAAAATTCAGTTAAGACAGAAAACAACAAATATTGGCAAGGTGTGGAGAGACTGGAATTCTTATACACTGCTTTGTTGTTGTTGTTAGGTGTCGTGGAGTTGCTTCCGACTCATAGTGACCCCCTGAACAGCAGAATGAAACACCGCCTGATCCCACGCCAGCTCCATGATCCTTGCTATACTTGAGCCCATTGTCGTAGCCACCATGTCATTCCATCTCATCAAAGGCCTTCCCCTCCTTCATCGATCCTCCACCTTACTAAGCATGACATCCTTCTCCAGAGAATGATCCCCTCTGACAACATGACCAAAGTAGGTGAGACGAAGTCTGGCCATCCTCGCTTCCAAGGAGCATCTTGGCTACACTTCCTCCAGAACAGATCTGTTAATTCTTTTAGCAGTCCACGGTACATTCAGCATTCTTTGCCAGCACCACAACTCAAAAGCATCAACTCTTCTTTGGTCTTCCTTATTCATTGTCCAGC
>NW_006922064.1:1768058-1771693 GCF_000298275.1 Orycteropus afer afer
CCAGCTAATCTTGGGACTTCATCAGGACTTGAATTAGTATCCTGTCATATTGTTTGGTAACATTCGGACTGTGCCTTTTTACTTGTCAACCTTGGGTTTGTCAGCCTCAGCAGCCAGCAGCTGTCTGAGTGAAGAAAAGCCTCCAGCTTCAGTGGGCTGGGAGCAGGAGGCAAATCTGAAGCCCAAGGTTAAGGGGCTTTCACCCAACCCCTAGAGCCTGGCACTTTGAATTCGGACTTAAAGCCTCCAAAAGTTGAAGAGAAAAAAACTCCTTGTTCAAGCCATTCCATTTGTGGTATATTCCTGTCAGAGCAGCCCTAGGTAACCAAAACAATATCATAAACAAGTGAGAGCTGGAGTAGGAATAGACATATGCATGACCATGTTCATCACAGCACTATTCACAACAGCAAAAAAGTGGAAACAACCTAAGGCCCATCAACGTATTAATGGATAACCAAAGTATAGTATATACACACAGTGGGATATTATGCAACATTAAAGAATAAATGAGGAATATGCAAAATACCTCTTAACATGGATGAATTTGGAGGACATTATGCTGAGTAAAGTAAGTCATTCATAGAAGGGCAAATGTTGTATGAGTTCATTATTGTAAAAACTCAAGGAAAGGTTTATACACAGAAGGAAATATTCTTTGCTGGTTATCAGGGATGGGTGGGAAAACTGCTAGCTAGGTAAGAGACACATATTGATTTGGGTGACGGGAAAGGCAATATACCGAAGCAAGTGACCAGCACAACAACACTAAGGAAAAGAAAGACATGGAGAGGTACACAAGAGGTACAGACAACAAAAGTAAATATTATTACATACACAATACTGTATTATCAGTAATAACAACTATTAATCTATAGGTGGATGCATAGGTAGACAGGCAAAATGATCAGGTATGGGCAGGCAAAAGGGAATATACCCATGATCATATACAGATTGGGCAGATGATATGTCTACATATGTATTTGTATGTGCTATAAGAATGTCTATAGATATAATAGAGCTGGGGGCAAACTTATAATAACTTCTTACCAACTTAAGGAAGTGAGTTGCTGGACCATAGGCTCAGAACCATGGTCACGGAGGACATCAAGCTCAATTGGCATAATATACTACACAAAAATATTGCTCTCCATCTGACTTTGGTAAGTAGCAACTGTGGTCTTAAAAGCTTGGGAGCAACCATCTAAGATGCAACAATTGGTCTCCTCATCCAGAGCAAAGAAGAGGAAAGAAAATCAAAGATGCGTGGAAACAGTCCAAGAGACTAGTGGATCCTGGGAAACTCAGCCTACATGAGTCTAAGACCAAAACTAGATGGTGCTCAGCTACCACTGCCCACCACTCAGAAAGGAATCAAAATTAGAGATCCTGGATAGAGTGGGAGAAGAATGTGGAACTAAACTAAAATCATAAAAAAGGTCAGTCTTATTAGTCTAATACTAGTGAAACCCCTGACTAAGACTATGGCCCAAGTCACCCTTCCGGCCTGGAATTGAACTCACTCCCGAAGCTTAACTTCTAGCCAAACAATAGACAGGCCTACAAGGTGAACAATTACACAAGGTAGGTACATTCCTTAGAACAATGAAACATGGGCTATCAGAAGGGCAGCATTTGTGCAGGGAGAAAGCTACAAGGACAGGAAGGCACAGGAAAGAAAGACACATGGAAATGGTAACCACACTGGGGGAGTGGAAAGAGCTGTTACAATGTGGAGATTGTAACCAATGTCAGGAAACAAAATATTTATGAACTGTTGAATGGAAAACAAATTTGCTCTGTAAATTTTTTTTAACATTTATTCAAATGGTAACTTTATTTTATTATTATTATTATTATTTTAATTGTGATTTGGGTGAAAATTTACAGAGCAAATTCACTTTACATACAGCAGTTCACATATACTTTGTTTCATGACATTGACCACAATTTACCACAATGCAACAGCTCCCCTCCCACATCCTCCCTATAGTTACCTCTTTCCTGTGTCCATCCCTCCATGCACTCCTGCCCCCTGAGCTGTCTCCCTGTGCATAAGCAGCCCTTCTTTCCTCATGATTGTTCTCCCCAAGGAGTGTATCTATCTCAGGGAAATGTTCAACTCATATACTGTCTATTGTTGGCTGGAAGCCACAGGTGTGGTTTCAATTCCAGACGTGAAGGGCAGCTAGAGGCCATAGTCTCAGTGGTTCCACCGGGCTCTATTGGACCAGCAAACCTGGTCCTCCCCCTCCCCCTTTTTTTTCTCTCCAAATGATTTTGAGTTTTGTTTCACATTGTTCTCCCTCTTTATATAGGATCTCCTTCATAGATCCCCTTCCAAGTGGTTGACATCGGTAGCCGGGCACAATCTAGTTCTTCTGGTCTCATAGTTGTATAGGCTGCAGATTGAATGGTCTACCAGTCCCTAGGACTAATTGTTTCCATGATTTTTTTGTTTTCTTCATTCTTCTTTGCTCTGGACAAGGAGAGACCCATCACTGCATCTAGATGGCAGCTTGCAAGCTTTTAAGATCTCAGTCGCTACTCGCCAAAGTAGGAGGTGGAACATTGTTTTGTGTATTATGTTATGCTAATTGAGCTTGATGTCCCCTGTGACTATGGTCCTGAGCCCACAGGCTCAACTACTAGGTCCCTCTTGGTAGTTGGCTGTGACCAAGCAGTGACTACAACCTTGCCCCTTGTCAGCTCTACTATACACCTGGGAATTCAGATCATACACATAAACTTATAGGACCATTGTCTGCCAACCCTATACATGTTCTTGGGTACACTCCCCACTTCATACTGATACCTACTAGTTAAGCCTGGCCACCCATCTATCTACCAATATACCCATGTTTGCCTTCACTGACAAGGCCATACTATATGTGCAAAAGGTTTCATCTTTGTTGTCTGTACTTCCCACATACCTCTCTATGTCTTTCTCTTCCTCAGTGCTACTATAATGATCACTCACATTTGGTACATTACCCTTATCTTCACCCAAATCAATACTTATCTCTATCTATCTAACAGTGTTCCCTCCCCTCCCCTCCCACCCCTGGTAACAAAGAAAGAACATGTCCTTCCATAGATAAACATTTCCTTGACTTTTACAATAACAGACTAATACAATATTTGTCCTTTTGTGATTGACTTACTTCACTCAGCATAATGTCCTCCAAGTTCATCCATGTTATGCAGTGTTTTCAGATTCTACATTATTCTTTAGTGTTGCATAGTATTCCATTGTGTGTATGTACCAGAGTTTGGGTATCCATTCCTCAGTTGATGGACACCTAGGTTGTTTCCATCTTTTCGCTATTGTGAACAGTGCTGCGATGAACATGGGTGTGCATATGTCTGTTCTTGTCATGGCTCTCACTTCTTTAGGGTATATACCTAGTAATGGAAAAGCTGGATCAAATGGTATTTCTAGTTCCAACTTTTGAAGGAATCTCCATACTTCTTTCTAAAATGGTTGTACCATTTTACAGCCCCACCAGCAGTGTATGAGAGTCCCAAGCTCTCCACATCCTCGCCAGCATTTGTTATTTTCTGTCTTGTTGAACTTTGCTACTAGTGCTGGAGCAAGATGGTATCTCATTGTTGTTTTGATTTGCATCTCTCCA
>NW_006922064.1:1772258-1777268 GCF_000298275.1 Orycteropus afer afer
TATATCTGGGTTCTCAATTCTATTCCATTGGTCTATGTATCTGTCATTAAACCAATACCAGGCAGTTTTGACTACTGTGGCTGTATAGTAGGTTTTGACATCTGGAAATGTGAGACCTCCTGCTTTGTTCTTCTTTAATATTGCTTTGCTTATGTGAGGTCTCTTTCCTTTCCATATAAAGTTAATGATTGGTTTTTCCATATCCCTAAAGCATGTTGATGGGATCTGGATTGGGATTGCATTGAATGTATAGATTGCTTTGAGTAGAATCGACATTTTCACAGTATTCAATCTTCCTATCCATGAGCATGGGATGTTCTTCCATTTATGTAGATCTCTTACGGTTTGTTGAAGTAGTTTTTTATAGTTTTCTTTGTTTGCTCTATAAGCTTTCACACAAATCACAATTTGAAAAAATAAAAAGCAGCAGCAGCAAATAAACACAAAAAAAGAATATAATGACAGGACAGGAGTCAATGAAAGAAAAATGAGGGGTGAGGGGGGTAGTTTAAAATGACTCCAGTACAGCAAAGATAATGAGCAAACTAAAGCTATCTCTAAAAGCATGGATTAATCTTACAAATGATGCTGAATAAAAGAATCAGACTGAAAAAAGCTAAATACATAAGAGTATGTCATTGCAGCTTCTACCACCTCCCCTCTGCAGCTGCTGGTTGCCCAGCTGAGGGCTGCTCTGCCTTCTAGACAAGACCTTCCAGACCCTAAGGGTGTCTACATTCCAAAGTTAACTCCAAAGGCCACAGATATGCAACTCACACGGAAAAATTGAAGCCTAACACTACAGTAAGAGACAACCAACCACTGAAGAAATTTCTGTTTACTACCTTGAATTTCCAAGTAACTACTTAAACTCTGAGGAGGACACAAATGAGATAGGCCTGTCTGAGCATTATATTCACCATGATGTAATCTAAGCATTCTGGTCAATAGGCTAAGGGAAGTAAAAAAACAGAATTCATATATTTTTCTGTAAGGATACAAATGCTTCGTGTGAATATATATGCTATTATGCCATGCAAAACCATTTGAAATATTACTTTGAATTTCCTGATTATTTTGTACCCATAGTATCACAAATTTTTCAGTTGCTGGTATGAAATCAAAATAGATTTTCTGGCCCCAAAGTAGAAATTTTCTCTAGTCAGAAAAATGAACACCAGCCTTTTAAATTATCTGAGAGCTAGAATTAGTTTGAAAAAGGAACCTAACTCTTCTAACTGAGGGAAACATATGTGAATGTGGGAGATCATTTGAGGACATTAATTGAGAAATTCCATAGAAGTATCTGACAAGAAGGGGTAGAAGGAGAGAAAGTATCAGTTCCACTTGAAACAGGACACAAAATATGAAAAAGAGAACAAGAAGGTGAGTGTGTAATTCATTTGGAATTATAACTCATTTGGAAGGTAGATGAGAGGAAAGTATTTAAATAAAAGTGTTTTATTTGTTCTGACAGTTCCCTCACTGAGTCAGAAAGATTTATCACCTCAATCTCAGAAAGGATGAAATTCTCTTTATCAGGTCAGGAAAGAAATGTTCTGTTGATTTTAGATGAGGTATTGAGTTGACCCCTTTCGGATTTTGGTTCACTTGTCTCCTTCTTCATATTGGTCTTCAGGAATAAAAAAAAAAGCAAGGATATAAATACTCCAACAGAAGACAGAGACTAACAATATCATGACCCATTGTATTTATAACATTTGATACCACAAGTTTGAAACTTTTGTGTATCTGCTAGTTTTAAAGCAAATATCCCAGAAAAGCAGATAGGAGTCCCTTCAGGACTGAACCTCTCACTCACCAAGCTGCTGGGAGTGCTGGGTACCTCATAGCTCTCATTTGTGTTCCCTCTGGTAGTCATCTTTAGCAGAAAAGAGCTACTTCACTCAAGTGCACATTCTTTTCTGGGGGCAGCCAGTACTCACTGATCAATATCATGTATAAAGGCCTAGCTCCCAGCCCCACAACTTGAGAAAATGCAGAAGGGCCATTCAGTTTTAGAGTTCCATTTTGAGTCAACTGCGAAGCTCTGGTGACATCGTTCCTAAGATATCTGACTGCTAACCAGAAGGCTGACAGTTCAAACCCACCAGCCACTCCCCAAAAGGAAGTTGGGAAATCTACTTCCATAGTGATACTGCCTCGGAAACCCAAGGAGGGGTCGCTATGAGTCAGATCTGACTCCACCGCAGTGGTTGCATTTGCATTTGCGTTTTTGGATCAACTAAGGCCTTACTCAAGACTTCATTACAGACTAATAACCCACAAAAATCTTGGCCTCTTCTAACCTGAGATCAGAAGAACTAGATGGTGGCTGGCTACCACACTATCTACTGTTCTACCTACTTCCATTTCAGAATCTGTTTCTCAGGGAACACAATCGGCCATGCTGGAATTACCAAACTGGTATTCTTAATTTGTGTGACTAGATATGGGGGTAAGGAATTTGAGATATTCAGATATGACTTCTAATAGTCCTTCATCTTCATTTTCTTTGGTGATTTGAAGGGATGGAATTAAAAAAGATCCCACTTAGAAAAATATTCAGATTACCTTCCATGTGATTCCAAACCCAGGCAATCCTCAGTCTATAAGATAAATCTCTATATAAACAAAACTCATATGATACTGCCCTCCTTCCTGAAATTCTCTCTTCCTCTGCCACCATGACATTGAAATAGTCATTCTCTTCTCCTAACTTTATAGCCAATTATTTTTTTGTGCTTTCTTCTTTTCTCAGCCCCTAATGAAATTCAAGCTACATTCAAAAAAGGGCATGGAATGAAGAATATCATTGCTGATGTCAGATGGCTCTTGGCTGAAAGTAAAGAAAACAGAAATATGTTTATCTGTGTTTCACTGACTATGCAAAGGCACTTGACTGTGTGTATCATAACAAATTATAGACAACATTGCAAAGAATAGGAATTCCAGAAGACCTAGCTGTGCTCCTGAGGAATCTGTAATATGAGCAAGAAGCAGTTATTCAACAGAAAAAAAAGGATATCATGTGCTTTAAAATCAGGAAAGGTGTGCATCAGGGTTGTATCCTTTCCCCATACTTATTCAATTTGTATGCTGAGCATATAATCCAAGAAACTGGACTATATAAAGAACATGGTATCAGGAATGGAGGAAGACTCATTAACAACCTGCAATATGTAGATGACATAACCTTGCTTGCTACAAATGAAGTCACCTTGAAGCACTTACTGATGAAGATTAAAGAAAGCCTTCAGTATAGATTACACATAAAGAAAACAAAAATCCTCACAAATGGACCAATGAGTAACATCATAAATGGAGAAAAGATTGAAGTCATCAAAGATCTCATTTTACTTGAATCCACAATGAACACCCATGGAAGCAGCAGTCAAGAAATCAGATGACATATTGCCCTGAGCAAATGTGCTGCAAAAGACCTCTTTAAAGTGTGCCAAAGGGGCAGGAAGGCCACATCTTCTGACCTCCTCTAACTCCACATGAGGAAAACAGAATCACCATCAGTAGCCCAACACCTACTCCTGTGATGCCAGACATGCTGTCTCCCTCCAGCCCTTTCACCAACCTTTCCTCCCACAGTACCCACCACCTGTTTCCTGGGTTCAATAATTCGCTGCAGTGGCCACCCAGAACTCACAGATTATGGGGTTTATTAGAGAAGCACCAGACTACAATTCAAGTTCAGAAGTGCACTCAGTCTCTCACAGCCGGCTGTCTCACTCAGCAGCTGGCAGTCTCAGTAGCACATTGCTCTCTCAGTAGTGCGTGTCTCTCACATCTCTCTCTCAGAAGTGCATGTCTCTTGCATCTCTCTCTCAGCAGCATGTGTCTCTCATGTCTCTCAGGAGTGTGTTTCTCTCACCAGCACATCTTTCTCAGCCAGCAGTCAGAGACATTCCTTCTGCCTCTAGGAGGGCTCCTTTTGAGTCTGGCAGAGTGGCCAAACTAACCAATCCCAACACCAGAATTCTATACACCTGAGAGAGAGCAAACTTCCCAGAAAATTACTTTGTGCTGCTCCCAACAGAAATACCTTTGGTGGATAACTTTAACAAGCAGGAGCTACTCAGTTGCTCATGGCAAATTCCAACATGGAGTTTACAAAGACTTATGGCTAAAAAAGCCACACTATGTAATTTACTACACCTTAAAGTGTTAAAGAGTAAAGATGTCATTTTGAAGACTAAGGTGTACCTGAACCAAGCCATGGTATTTACAATCACTTCATATGTATGTGAAAGTTGGGCAGTGAACAACAAAGACCAAAGAAGAGTTGATGCCTTTGAATTTTGGTACTGGTGAAGAATACCGAAATGCAATGGACTGCCTAAAGAATGAACAGATTTGTCCTGGAAGAAGTACAGCCAGAACGCTCCTTAGAAGCAAGAATAGCCAGACTTCATCTCACATTATTTGGTCATGTTGTCAGAAGGGACCATTCCTTGGAGAAGGGTATCATGCTTGGTAAAGTAGAGGATAACCAAAAAAGGGGAAGACCCTCAAGGAAATGGATTGACACAGTGGCTGTAATAATGGGCTGAAGCACAGCAAAGATTGTGAGGATGGCACAGGACCAGACAGTGTTTCATTCTGTTGCACACAGGGTCACTATGAATTGGAGCCCACTCTACAGCACCTAAGAACAACAATGGTTCTAAGGTGATAACAAAATCTTTTTAAATTTGTTATACTTTATCCCATAGCAATTTAATCTAATCCATGGTTTAAACAATTATCTCTTGTGATGTAGCATCAAATCTATATAAATTAGTACTCTTTCAGCTTTAAAGAACTATAAGACAAAACAAAAACACAAAGACTCACCAAAAAACAAACAAACAAACAAACAAACTCACTGCCATCGAGTCAGATCCAACTCATAACATCCCCTCCTTGGGTTTCCAAGGCAGTATCACTACAGAAGTAGATTGCATAATCTTCCTTCCAAGGAGTGGTTGGTGGGTTTGAACCACCAGCCTTCTGGTT
>NW_006922064.1:1778178-1781031 GCF_000298275.1 Orycteropus afer afer
ACAAAGTATATGTGAACTGTTGTATGAAAAGTGAATTTACTCTGTAAATCTTCACCCAAATCAAAATAAAATTAAAAAGAAAAAAAAAAAAAGAACACGGAACAAGTGATATGATTGCTAATGTCAGATGTATCTTGGCTAAAAGCAAAGAATACCAGAAAGATGTTAACCTGTGTTTTATTGACTATGCCGTCGATTTGATTTCTGTGTTTTCCACCTGTCAAGGTCCACATGTGTAGCTGCCATTTATATTGTTGTAAAAAGGTATTTGCAAAGATTTAGTCATTGGTCTTGCAAAATTCTATGATGTGACCTCTGGCGTCATTTCTTTTACCAAAACCAAACC
This sequence comes from Orycteropus afer afer, assembly GCF_000298275.1. Lineage (NCBI taxonomy): Eukaryota > Metazoa > Chordata > Mammalia > Tubulidentata > Orycteropodidae > Orycteropus > Orycteropus afer. Next base: position 1,778,525 of record NW_006922064.1, read on the forward strand.
AAATCAAACTCACTGCCATAGAGTCAATTCCAACTCATAGCGACCCCCATTGGGTTTCCAAGGCTATAAATCTTTATGGAAGCAGACTGCCTCATCTTTCTTCTCTGGAGTGGCTGGTGGGTTCAAACCACTGACCTTCTGATTAACTGCCAAATGCATTAACCATTACACCACAGAGATCCTTTTTTCTTTCACCAAGGTCATATTTTCCAACTACTGATGCTTCTTCTTTGTTTCCAACTTTTGCATTCCAATTACCAGTAATTATAAATACATCTTAATTGCATGTTTGGTCAATTTCAGACTGCAGAAGTGGGTAAAAAGCTTCAATTTCTTCATCTTTGGCTTTAGTGGTTGGCACATGTTCTGGTTACCTAATGCCACTCTGACCAGAATATACCACAAATGGGATGACCTTAACAAACAGGAGTTTATTCTCTTACAATTTGGAGGCTTTTAAGTCCATGTTCAAAGTGCTAGGCTCTAAGGGCTGGATGAAAGACCCTCAGCCTTGGGTTTCAGCTCTGCCTCCTGTTGCCAGCCCACTGAAGCTAGAGGCTGTTCTTCAGTCAGACAGCTGCTGGTTGCTGAGGCTGACAAGCCCAATGTTGGCAAGTAAAAAGGCACAGTCCTGATGTTACCAAACCACATGGCAGGCCATTCATTCAAGTCCATTGAAAGTCCCAAGGTCAGTAGAGCATGGCAGGCTGCTGAAAAAGGACACAGCTATGTGCAGGGTTAAAGGTGCCACAATCTAGAGACCATCCCCAAAGCTGTTCCTTTCATATGGGAAGCAGACCACATACCCAAAGGCAGCTATTCAGCTGCTCACAGTAAATTCCACTACAGAGTTGATTACCAGTCTCATCATGGGGAATACTACATCCAGCTGCCCAGCCACTCAACCAGGCCTAGCCAAGTTGACTTATAAACTTAACCACCACAGTGCATAAATTTGAATCATAGTAGTATTAACTGGACTTCCTTGTACAAATATGGATATTAGCCTATCACTGACAGCGTTGTACTTCAGGATAGATCTTGAAATGTTCTTTTTGACCATGAATGTGATGCTATTCCTCTTCAATTTGTCATTCCTGGCATTGTAGAACATATGATTATCTGATTCAAAATGGCCAAAACTAGTCTATTTCAGCTCACTAATGCCTAGGATATTGATCTTTATGCATTACATTTCATTTTTTATGACTTCCAATTTTCCTAGATCCATACTTCATACATTCCATGTTCCAATTATTAATGGGTGTTTGCAGCTGTTTATTCCCATTTTGAGTCATGCCCCATCAGTAAATGGAAGTCTCAAAAGCTTTATTCCATCTATATCATTAAGGCTGACTCTATTTTGAGAAGCCAGCCCTTCCCTACTCATATTTTGAGTCCCTTCCAACCTGAGGGGCTCATCTTCTGGCATTGTATCAGACAATGTTTCACTGCTATTCATAAAGTTTTCCAGTAATATATCAGACAGTATTTCACTGCTACTCATAAGGTTTTCAGTGGTTAATTTTTTCAGAAGTGGATGGTTCCATCATTCTTCACAGTCTTAGTCTCAAAGGTCTGCTGAAACCTGTCCACCATGGGTGACTCTGCTGGTATCTGAAATACCAGTGGCATAGCTTCAAGCATCACCTCAACATACAAGCCACCACAGTATGTGACAAATTTACAGACAAGTGGTGGAGTCTTGCACATAGTAAGGTTCAAACATTTGATAAACAAATATTTTTAGTAACTCTTCCAAATTACTTCAAATGCACCATCATTTATGCATTTAAGAAAAAAAAAAAAAAAAGGCTGTTGTCATTGAATCTGACTCACAGGGACCTAAAGGACAGAGGAGAACTGGCCCATAGGGTTTCTGAGGATATAATTCTTACAGCAGCAGATTGCCACATCTTTCTGCCATGGAGCAGCTGTTTGTTTCAAACCAGTGACCTTCAGGTTAGCAGCCAAGTACTTAACCACCGCACCACCAGGACTTCTTATAATTTGTGCATAATACTCCCTTTTTTTTTCACCACCTCATCTTCTCACATTAAAATAGAAAATAGGTTTATTGAGTTTTAGTCTACATAACCATGGAAGAATCCACTAATATTGAATATTTTTATTGTCACATATAAATGAATACTAAATTACTCAAAAGTTACACAGAAATCAGTGAAAACATTAAAAGTGACATACAGCTAATAAAATTTCTCCTTCCTGAGCATTTTCCACATGATTAAAATAAAAGACTGTCTAAGTAAAGTATTCACTCAATTAACAATTATACATTGAACAACTTTACTGACTTCTCACTTACTGACTATCTCCTTATTGGACATTTCACATTTATGACAGCAGTAAAAAAAAGTCTACTTAAATCACATTAAAACCAAGTAAGGGAGGCGGGGCAAGATGGCGGACTAGGCAGAAGGATTGCACAGACCCTCTTCAACAAAGAAAAGGGAAACCAATTAACACAGACACAGAAGATAATCTTG
>NW_006922064.1:1789456-1798414 GCF_000298275.1 Orycteropus afer afer
AAAAAAAAAAAAAAAAAAACAAGTAAGATGTTCTGAGTGAGAGTACCACTCTTCTGAGCCCCAACTCCTTGACTCCCCCCATCCCACCTCTTTCCCCAGTCTTAGACATGAGTAAAGTTAAAAGAGAAAAAAAAAAATGCCAGAAACTGGGAACTTGGGCCATCACACTACCTGCATGCTCCATAGCCTCACTGAATCCCAGCTAGGTCACAGGCTGTTGTCTACCTTGCCATCCAAGCATAGCTAAGACTTTGGGCCTCAAGTCTGCAAGAAGGCAGCCAAGGGGCATAGACAAGACACATGGCAGTCAATTTACTGCAGACCCTGAGATCTGAGAGCCACTATTTACTCATGTGAGGACATAGAACCAGCTGGTAGCAGTTCTGGGTTGGTGGGCATTTCTGTGAAAAGCAAGAACTCCACATAGGTTGGGGTAGGATGGGCCCCCTCTTCGCCGCACAAGCCAACCCACAGACCTGCCTAAAGTACAGAAGACCAGTGCCAGGCACAGTGTGGAGATGAGCGAGCTGCCAATGGCAGTTGTAGGAGAGAGAGCAGCTCACTGGGCTGCCTCTGAAATGACTCCTGGAGGCTAGGGAACATTTGGTCAATGAAGTTTCACATAATGTCAATTTTCAAATAACAACCTAGTCTTTGGAACCTAACCACATCCATAAGTGAGAACTGAATATGTATACTATGTGCCATAATGGTTTCAAGTTTGGGAAAGAGATATGAATAAGGAACATCCTTGCCCTTAAGTACAGTCTCAAGCCTATCAAACTAAACGTGCCCTTTTTAAAACAGACATTTAAAAACAAAGTATGTAACATTAGAAATACAATCAACATTATCCATCACATTAATAAAACAAAGGAGAAGAACTACATGATCATATCAATTGATGCAGAAAAGGCATTTGATAAAATCCAACACCCATTCCTGATCAAAACTCTCAGCAAAATAGGAATAGAAGGAACATTCCTCAACATAATAAAGGGCATATATACAAAACCAATAACCAGCATTATTCTCAATGGAAAGAAACTGAAAGCATTCCCCTCACAAACAGGAGCTAGACAAGGATGCCCACTATCACCACTTCTATTCAACATTGTATTGAAAGTCATAACCAGGGTAATAAAACAAGAAAGAGAGATAAAAGGCATCCAAATGGACAAAGAAGTAAAACCATCTCTATTTGCAGATCATACAATCCTATATATAGAAAAACCAAGGGACTCAGAAGGAAAACTACTGGAACTAATTGAAAGATTCAGCATAGTGGCAGGATACAAGATAGACATACAAAAGTCAGTTGTATTCCATTACATCAACAAAGAGATCTCTGATAAGGAAATAAGGAAAATAATACCATTTACAATAGTGACCAAAAAGAAAAAATATGTTACCAGGAATACAAAAGACCTAAAAAAATAAAAATGTAAGACATTACTACAAGGAACTATAAGAGACTTACATAAATGGAAAAACATACCATCCTCATGGATAAGAAGAATGAACATTGTGAAAATGTAAATACTACATGTCTTAGTTCTCTAGTGATATTATAATGGAAATATCACAAGTGGATGGATTTCACAAATATATTCTCTTACAGTGTAAGAGGCTAGAAGTCTGAGTTTAGAGTGCTGGCTCTAGGGGAAGACTTTCTCTCTATGTGTGTCTTTGTTCCTAGGAGGATCCCAGAGCTGGGACCCTGGGCCCAAGGAAGCACTCTACTCCTGGATCCCCTTTCTTAGTGGTAGTAGGTCTCCTTTCTCTGCTTGCTTCTCTCTACTTTTACCTCTCGGGAGGTAAAGGGTGCTGGAGGGCACACCCCAGGGAGGCTCCCCTTGTATCACACTAAGCCTCTGATGGGATTAAGGGTGTTGCAACTCATCCTTAATCTTAACTCTTGGTTAAGATCGGTTCATCACATCACATTACATCATAGGGTATCATTACATATCTGCCACATTACATCATTACTTAACTTCTAAATCACTGAGAATCGAGGTCCAGCCAAGTTGACACAAATTTCAGAGAGACACAATTTTATTCATGACACTACCCAAAACAATCTATAGATTCAATGCAATCTGAATCCAGATTCCACAATATTCTTTAAGGACATGGAAAAACTAATCATTAATTTTATATGGAAAGGAAAGGGACTTCATAAGAAAAGCACTACTGAAGAAGAACAACAAAGTAGGAGGTCTCATATTCCTTGACCTCAAAACCTACTACACAGTCACAGTAGTCAAAACAGCCTGGTATTGGTACAACAACAGACACAAAAACCAAAGGAACAGAATTGAGAACCCAGAAATAGATCCATCCACCTATGGATAGCTGATCTTCAACAAATGGACAAAATCCATTAAATGGAAAGAAACAGCGTAGTAGTTAACATTGCATGTCAACTTGGCTGGGCCATGGTTCTGAGTGGTTTGGCAGCTGCATATAGTAATTTTCCATGATGAGACTGTAATCACCTCCATAATGGAATCTGCTGTGAGCACCTAATCACTCGAAGGAGAGTTGTCTTTGGGGTGTGGCCTACTCCCAGCATATATGGTGAAGCTTTGAGAAGGGTCTCTAGCTTTTTGGCACAACTGGATCCTGCATTTGGCTGAGTCCTCATCTCCAGTTCCTGGACTTGAACCAGTGGTCTGTCATGTTGCCTGTCAATCTTGGGATTATTCCTGGACTTGAACCAGTGGCCTTCTATGTGTCTGCTGATCTTGGGATTGTGCCAGTTTACTTGCTGACCTTGGGTTCAACAGCCTCAGCAACCTGGAGCTGCCTGAATTAGGAGACACCTCCAGCTCCAGTGGGCCTGGAACAAGAGGCCCAAGGTCAAGAGGTTTTTATCCAGCCCCTAAAACCAGCACTCTGAATTCAGACTTCCAGCCTCCTAAACTGTAAGGGAATAAATTCCTATTTGTTAAGTTACCCACTTGTGGTATTTCTGTCATAGCAGCACTAGCAAACTAACACAGACAGTCTCCTTAACAAATATTGCTGGCAAAACTGGATATCCATCTGTAGAAAAAGGAAACAAGATCCATACCTCACATCATACACAAAAACTTACTCAAGATGGATCAAAACCTAAATGTAAAACCTAAAATCATAAAGTTTATCAAAGGAAAAATAGGGACAAACTTAGGGGTCTTAATTTATGGCATTAATAGACTATTAAATACAACCAAACATGCACAAACAGCAGAAGATAAACTAGATGACAGCCCTTCTAAAAATTAAATTCTTATGCACATCAAAAGACTTATGCAAAAGAGTAAAAAGAGAACCTACAGGGTGGAAAAATCATTTGGCAACAACATATTCAACAAGTGGCTTATCTCTAAAATTTATAAAAAAAAAAAAAAAATCAACACCTCAACATCAAAAAGAAAAACAATCCAATTAAAAAATGGACAGAGGATATAAACAGACACTTCACCAAAGAAAGTATTCAGGCAACCAACAAACACATGAAGAAATGCTCGCAATCATTAGCCATTAGAGAGATGTAAATCAAGACAACAATCAGATACCATCTCATCCTAGCAACAATTGCAAAGTTCAACAAGACAGAAAACAACAAATGTTGTCAAAGTATGGAGAGATTAGAACTCTCATACACTGCTGGTGGGAAGTGTAAACTGATACAACTACTGTGGAAAATAGTATGGAACTTCCTCAAAAAGTTGGAAATAGAACTATCATTTGATTCAGCAATCCTACAACTAGCTATATACCCTAAAGAAGTAAGAGCTGGGACACAAATACATTTATGTACACCATGTTCATCACAACACTAAATACAATAGCAAAAAGATGGAAACAACCTAAGTGCCCATCAGCAGATGAATGGACGACCAGACTATAGTATATATAAAGAATGGAATACAATAAGACATTAAAGAATAATGAAGAATTCATGAAAATAACATAGATGAATTTGGAGGACATTATGCTAAATAAAATGAGTCAATCACAGAAGGAAAAATATTGTATGAGTCCACTATTATAAAAACTCAAGGAAAGATTTACACACAGAAGGGAATTTTTCTTTGTTGGTTACCAGGGATGGAAGCCACCACTCATCTGTTACTTTGTTATCCTGTGATGGCTTGCATATTGCAGTGATGCTTGAAGCTATGTCACTGGTATTTCAAATACCAACAGGGTCACTGTGGTAGTCAAACTTGCGTGTCAACTTGGCTGGGCCTGGTTGAGTGCTGGGCAGCTGGATGTAGTTATTCCTCATGGTAAGACTGGTAATTAACGCCATGGTTGAATCTATTGGAGTAGATGAGTAGCTAGCTGCTTTAGGGATGTGGGCTGCTTCCAGTATATAAGAAGCAACTTTGAGGAAGGTCTCCAGGAGATGGCACACTTGAACCCTGTATGTAGCGGAGTTGCTCTTCAACAGCCTGCCCTGTTGCCCTGATCTTGGGACTTTTAATGGGCCTGCCATGTGGTTTGGTAATATCGTGACTGTGCTCTGGTGGTGTAGTACCTAAGCCATTTGACTGCTAACCAGAATGCTGGTGGTTCAAACCTACCAGACACTCCTTGGAAGGTAGACTGGATAATCTAATTCCATAGAGATACCACCCTGGAAACCCAAGGAAGGATTGCTATGAGTCAGAATCGACTCAATGGCAGTGAGTTTGGTTTGTTTGGTTTGGTGCCTTCTCACTTGTTGACCCTGGGTTTGTTAGCCTCAGCAGCTAGCAGCTGCCTGAACAAAGAGATGCCTCTAGCTTCAGTGGGCTGGAAGCAAGAGGCAGATCTGAAGCCCAAGTATGAGGGGCTTTCACCCAGGTCCTAGTCTGGCACCTGGAATTTGGACTTCTAGCCTCCAAAATTGTAAGAGAATAAACTCCTGTTTGTTAAAGCATCCCATTTGTGATATATCTGTTACAATGGTAATAGATAACCAAAACAGTCACCTATGGTGGACAGGGGTTCAGTGAAGCTTCCAAACTAAGACAGACCAGGAAGAAGGGTGGAGCCATCTACTCCTGAAAAAGTTGGCCACTGAATCTTATGATTAGCAGTGAAACACTGTCTAATATCTTATTGGAAAACTTTATGAATAGCAGTGAAACACTGTCTGATATACCACCAGAAAATGAGCACTCAAAATATGACTGGGGATCAGAGTAGAGCCCCCTTTAATGATGTGGATGGGCTAAAGCTTTCAGGACCTTCATTTGCTGCTAGGGAACAACTCAAAATAAGGAGGAATAACTGCAAACATCCATTGATAAACAAAAATGGATTGTACAAAGCATGAATCAAGGAAAATTGGAGTTGTCAAAAATGAAAAGAAACATATAAAGATTGATACTCCAGGCATTAGTTAGTGGAAATGGACTGTTACTGGCCATTTAAATCTGACAGTCATATGTTTTACTATGCCAGGAATGACAAATTAAAAAGGAATAGCATGATTTTCATGGTCAAAAAGAACACTGCAAGATCTATCCTTAAGTACAATGCTGTCAGTAATAGGATAAAATCCATATGCCTACAAGGAACATCAGTCAATGTGATTATTATTCAAACTTACCCACAAACCACTAAAGCCAAAGATGAAGAAATTGAAGATTTTTATCAAATTCTGCAGTCTGAAATTGACCACACACACAGTCAGGATACATTGATAATTACTGGTGACTGGAATGCAAACTTGAAAACAAAGAAGAAGCATTAGTAGTTGGAAAATATGGCCTTGGTGATAGAAATGACACCAGAGACTGCATGAGAGAATTTTGCAAGACTAACAGCTTATTCATTGCAAATACCTTTATTAAACCACATAAATGGCGACTATAAATGTAGACTTGCCAGATGGAATACACAGCAATCAAATCAACCATATCTGTGGAAAGAGGTGATAGAGAGGCCCAATATCATCAGTCATAACAAGGCCAAGAGCTGACTGTGGAACAGACCATCAATTGCTCAAATGCAAGTTCAAGTTGAAGCTGAAGAAAATTAAAACAAGTCCACGAGAGCCAAAATATGACCTTAAGTATATCCCGCCTGACTTTAGAGACAATCTGAAGAGTAGATTTGATGAATTGAACACAATGACCAAAGACCAGATGAGTTGTGGGGACATCAAGAACATCATACATGAAAAAAGCGAAAGGTCATTAAGAAAGCAGGAAAGGAAGAAAAGACCAAAATGGACGTCAGAAGAGACTCCGAAACTTGCTCTTGAACAGGGAATAGCTAAAGCAAATGGAATAAATGATGAAACAGGAGTTGAACAGAGATTTCAATGGGCAGCTCAAGAAGACAAAGTATTATAATGAAATGCCCAAACACCTGGAACTAGAAAACCAAAAGTGAAGAACATACTTAGCATTTCTTAAGCTAAAAAAACTGAAGAAAAGCTTGAAACCTTGAGCTGTAACATTGAATGATTCTTTGGGCAAAATATTGAATGATAAAAGAAGCATCAAAAGAAGATTGAATGAATATACAGTCACTGTACCAAAAAGAAATGGTTGATATTCACTCTTTTCAGGAGGTAGCATATGAAGAACCAATGGTACTGAAGGAAGAAGTCCAAACTACACTGAAGGAAAATGGCAAAAAGTAAGGCTTTAGCCATTGACAGAATACCCAGTGAAATTTTTCAACAAATGGTATGAATACTGGAGGCACTCATTCATTTATGCCAAGAAATTTGGAAGATAGCTACCTGGTCAACCAATTGGAAGAAATCCATATTTAGGCCCACTGCAAAGAAAGGTGATCCAACTGAATGCAGAAATAAACACACAATATCATTCATATCCCATGCAAGTAAATTTTGATGAAGATAATTAAAAAATCGTCACAGCAATATATTGATATGGAACTGCCAGAAATTCAAGCTGAATTTATAAAAGGACATGGAACAAGGGATGTCACTGATGATTTCACATGGATCTTGGTGAAAAGCAGACAATACCAGAAAGATGTTTACCTGTGTTTTATTGACTACACAAAGCCATTTGATTCTGTGGATCATAACAAATTATGGATAACATTGAGAAGAATGGGAATTCCAGAACACTTAATTGTGCTCATGAGGAACCTATACATAGACCAAGAGGTATTCATTCCAACAGAACAAGGGGATACTGAATGGTTTGAAATCAGAAGTGTGCATCAGGGTTGTATCCTTTCACCATATTTACTCAATTTGTATACTGCACAAATAATCCAAGAAGCTGGACTATATGAAAAAGAATACTGCATCAGGATTAGAGCAAGACTCATTAACAACCTGCAATATGCAGATGACACAACTTTGCTTGCTGAAAGTGAAGAGGACTTGAAGCACTTTCTGATAAAGATCAAAGACTACAGCCTTCAGTATGGATTACATCTCAACACGGAAAAAGACAATCCTTACAATTGGACCAATATGAAACATGATAAATGGAGAAATGATTGAAGTTGTCAGTGATTTCATTTTGCTTGGATCCACAATCAGCACTCATGGAAGCAGCAGTCAAGAAAGCAGACAACATATTGCACTGGGCAAATATGCTTCGAAAGACCTCTTTAAGGTGCTAAAGAACAAAGATATCACTTTAAAGCCTAAGGTGTGCCTAACCCAAGCCACGGTATTTTCAGTTGCACCATATGCATGTGAAAGCTGGACAACGGAAAAGGAAGACTAAAGAAGAACTGTTGTTGTTGTTGTTGTTAGGTGCTGTCGAGTTGTCTCCAACTAATAGTGACGCTATGCACAGCAGACTGAAACACTGCCTCGTCCTGTGCCAGCCTCACAACCCTTGCTATACTTAAGCCCATCATTGCAGCCACTGTGTCAATGCATCTAGTGAGGGCCTTCCCTTTCTTTGTTGACCCTCCACTTTACTAAGCATCCTTCTCCTGGGAATGGTTCCTTCTGTGACAACATGACCAAGATAGGTGAGACAAAGTCTGGCCATTCTCGCTTCCAAGGAGCATTCTAGCTGCACTTCTTCCAGGACTGATTTAGTTTAGTCCTTTTGTCCGACCATGGTACTCTTAGCAGTCTTCTCCAACACCACAACCCAAAAGCATCAACTCTTCTTGGGTCTTCCTTAATCTTCGGTCTTCCTTGTCCAACTCTCACATGCATAAAAGGTGATTGATAGACCATGGCTTGGGTTAGGTGCACCTTAGTCTTCAAGGCGGCATCTTTGCTCTTCATCATTTGAAAGAGGTCCTTTGCAGCAGATTTGCCCAGTGCAATATGTCATCTGATGTCTTGACTGTTGCTTCCATTCATGTTGATTGTAGAGCCAAGTAATATGAAATCCTTGACAACTTCAATCTTTTCTCCATCTACCGTAAAGCTGTTTATTGGACCAGTGATGAGGATTTTTGTTTTCTTTTTATTGAGGTGTAGTCCATACTGCACACTGTAGTTGTCAGTGATTTCATTTTGCTTGGATCCACAATCAGCACTCATGGAAGCAGCAGTCAAGAAAGCAGACAATATACCTTCATCAGTAAGTGCTTCAAGTCATCCTAACTTTCAGCAAGCCAAGTTGTGTCTTCTGTGTATCACAGGTTGTTAATGAGTCTTCCTCCAATCCTGATGCCACGTTCTTCTTCATATAATCCAGCTTCTTGGATTATTTGCTTAGCATATAAGTTGAATAATTATGGTGAAAGGATACAACCCTGACATACTCCCTTCCTGATTTTAAACCATGCAGTATCCCCTTGTTCTGTTTGAACGACAGCCTCCTGGTCTACATATAGGTTCCTCATGAGTACAATCAAGTGTTCCGGATTTTCCATTCTTTTCAATGTTATCCATAACTTGTTATGATCCACACAAACAAATGTTTTTGCATAGTCAATAAAACGTAAGTAAACATCTTTCTGATATTCTTTGCTTTCAGCTAAGATTCATCTGACATTAGCAATGATATCCCT